>NW_028318440.1:0-300000 GCF_062004578.1 Staurois parvus | reverse complement strand
ATTTTTGATGCAGTCCTATTGATGTCTATTACAGCTTATTATTATTATTATTATAATACAGGATTTATATAGCGCCAACAGTTTGCTCAGCGCTTTACAATATAACGGGAGACAATACAGCAACAATACAGTTCAATACAAGAGGGAAAGGAGGGCCCTGCTCCTTGGAGTTTAGCTCATAAGTTTACAACCACTGGTCTAGATTTTGTGATCATGTCAGAACGCATATGGAGAGACTGGCTTTCTTTTGGTCTCTTGTGTTTGACACAGGATTCCCCCTTAAAATCCATACCAGATTCAAAGAGCCTGGTATTGATTTTAATGGGAACCTCATGCCAATTTTTTTTGGGCTTAATGAGAAAAAAAAAAGAACCTAAAACTATCTACTAATAAAGCAGTATTAAACCCAAAAGCAAACATTGATTATATTGCAGCTCACCAATTGTTAGACGTGATGGCTGTGACGAACACGGTGCCCGACCCCTGCCCTTCTCACCAACTTGTAACAAAGGAACAGCCCTTCTCACACCGTGCTGCCACTTGCATAACAATGTCACTCTCAGCTGCACCCTGCACAGAGATTTCCAGCTCCTGGGACCACAACCTATGTGCCAGCAGCCTGAGAGCGATTTACACTGGGTTAAGTTAATTACGCAATTAACCCTTTAAACTGCCACCACCACCATTTTTCAGAGAAGGAGGAAATTCACAACCTTAGAAATCACACTATGATAGTAGCATAAACATCTGTAATACACACTGTCACCACAGACAGGGATATTCAGAGGATTATTACATACAGTAGCAATCTTCAAGAGACAGGGATTCTTTAGTTTGCTTCAAAAGCCTTTGAGATAATATTAACACTTTTCAGAACAGGGTTTATTAATGAAAAATTCAAATGGTGCAATTAAAATATTTACAGAAAAGGTTGAAACAAAAAGATAAAGAGAACAATAACGCAACAGAGAAATAAAAGGAGGTGAAAATGGAGAATACTTGCAAACGCCTGGTTTTAGCAGAGTCCAATTGTCCAAGGAAAAACATTGCCGTGGCTCTCTTGGATGTTCCTTGGTTGATGTTAAAATGAGAGCTTGCTTAACAGGTCCTGTCATTTCTTTTTCTGTGATATCAAGGGGGTGTCGTCAGAGACCATCTGACCAATAATCCAGTTTAGGGGATGGGTGCTGGGAGGCCACCACATTTATGACCAATTCACAAATACAGTTTTACACTAATATTAATAACTTCCACTACATTCAGGTGGTATTCTAGAAACTGACAGAATAATATTCAGAATGATATTTCATATGCAGGGATACCAAACACAGCATACCTTTGTCACCCAGGAGGGAGGCGTCTGCTTTCTCTTTCTTATGTGCTAACATAGTCATGTACGACCTTGATTTGTTTAGTATGATAATCCCTATTCAAATATATACCTAATATTAACCCCTTCATGCCTAAGAGTAAAACAAATCTTAAAGCCTAAGTAAAATTTTACCACTTTGACATGTGTTAGTAAAACCGTACATATCATTACAACTACTTAGTACATCCAGGTGAACTATACCTTGTTTTTTTCAGGACAAATTGGGCTTTCATTTGGTGGTAAATGGTAATGGATATACCCTGATTTATCAAAGGAATACTGGCTCAAAATAGTAAAAAAAAATATTTTTTTTATTTAGCTGTGTGTTTCTTGTTACTGCCATTACCTACTACCAAAAAACAACCCAAAATAAATGTCCCAGCTCTTGACGATCATAGTGATAACCATATATGTGCATGTTATTTGTTGTTTGTACCTGTAGTACAGCCCAGAAACAGTAGTGTGCATCTTGTTTTTTTACCTAAAACACACTGACACTGATACCAATTTTAATTTTTTTTTTTTTTTTTTAATCCAGACATATATAGAGAAAGCAGCATTACCTAAAATAGAAGAAGAAAGACTGGCAACGTTAGATAGACCAATAACACAAGAAGAGGTATTCAAAGACCTTAGGAGCACACAAGCGGGGAAAAGCCTGGGGCCCAATGGATATACTGTAAGATACTATAGGAGGTTTAGAGAACAATTAGTGTGTGTATATGAATGCGTTAGGAGAGTGAATGCAAATAAGGAAAGAATCTTTGCTGGCATACATAACAATCATTCTTAAAGAAGGTAAAGATCTATTTCAATGTGCCAGCTATAGACCAATAGCACTATTGAATATAGATATAAAACTATGCAAAAGTTAATGCCAGTAGGATGACATATTTAATGCCTGAATGGATTCATATAGACCAAGTGGGGTTCATACTGAGAAGAGAAGGTAGAGACAATGGTCTGAGTTCACTACTTGTGCTACAGAAATGTAAGAAGGAGAAATTCCCATATTACTTCTGTCAATAGACTCTGAAAAACCGTTTGACAGGGTGGACTGGAAATTTATAATGAGTACTCTAGAAGTGGTAGGACTGGGGCCAAAAAGATGGATAAAAGCTCTATATAGCTATCCTTCTGCAGCGGTGAAAGTTAATAGCTCATTGTCAGATCACTTTGACATGTACAATGGAATAAGACAAGGATGCCGACTTTCATCGCTTCTATTTATATTATCCTTAGAACCCTTGTTAGCAATGATACAGCAGAGTATGGATATAAAGGGGTTACAAATTGGAGAAACAGAACATAAAGTGGCAGCGTATGCAGATGATATGTTGTTTTATGTAGGGAACCCAAGAGTAACATTATCAAATCTCATGAGAATATTAAAACATTATGGAGAATTATCAAATTTCAAAATCAACCTCTCCAAATCAGAGATATTGGATATTAATCTACTGAAAGCAGAAACACAGTTTACACAAGAAAAGTTCCCATTTACCTGAAGGGATAAAGAACTTAATTATTTAGGGGTAGCGTTGACTCCGTCACTTAAGAATATATACCAGACAAACTATATTCCGTTATTAAATGAGGTTAAGGACGAGCTGAGGAAGATTTAAAAAAAGATCACTTTCTTGGATAGAACGAATAAATATGGTAAAGATGGTGATAGTGCCTGTCCTATCCTGTATAAATTCCAAATGTTACCAATATATATGCTGCAAACGTATTTTAGGATCCTAAAAATAATGATAATGAGATACATATGGGCAAATAAAAGACCAAGGGTGAAATATGAGGTATTATGTAAAGACAAAAGAAGTGGGGGTTTAAATGTGTCGGATCTTAAAAGATATTACATTGCAGTATTATTATCACGAGTAATGGACTGGGTATATAATGCATGGGGGAAAGGTTGGGATTGAACAAACGTTAAGTGAAGCACAATTGTATAAAATTATTTGGGTTCCACAACAATATCGATTGTTGTCAGAAAACACTAGCTCGTTAGCAAACTTAAGGTATGGGATTTAATTCACAAACAAAATGGATGGGGGTTTAATTCACCATTAATACAAATATTAATAAAAATATTTTTTTTGAGGGGTAAAACTACTTTAGTAGGAACTTGGATTAAAGATAGGAATGTATGATTAAAGGACATTAAGAGTAATGGAGAAATATGCATGTTTCATGAGTTCAAACAAAAAAAGGACACGTTTTATGTACTTGATGATTGGCAATATTGTCAATTAAAGCATTTTGTCACATCTCTCCCACAACCACTGTGGGGGGTTAAAAATATGTATCCATTTGAGCAATTGGTAAACTCAAGTGGAACACAAAAACATGGTACCTCACGTATTTATAAGATATTGACTATGATAGCTGATCTGCTTATACCAGTATTAATAGGAAAATGAGTTGGGAATGCAGTTGAGCAAGAAAAAGAGAAGGAAAATGCTTAGAATTGCACATGGGGCAGTAGATATGAATACTGTAGAGATTAACTATAAATTACTATCAAGATGGTACATAACACTTAGTAGAGCACATAAACAACATCCAGTGAATTGTAGGTATTGTTGGAGGAAATGTGGGATGGTGGGTACAATAACACATATATGGTGGGAATGTCTCAAAATCCAGGAATTCTGGCAGGAGATAATACAATAAATAGGCAAGATTATGGGGGAAAGCATATGGAGAGACTCGTGGATATGCCTTTTTCATAATACCGATTTAACAACTAAACAAAAACGTAATGACTCCCCATTTTATTGATGCAGCAAAAGGGTTAATCCCTACATTTTGGAAGGCCCAAGAGAACCCAAGAATAAAAAAATTGGATAAAAAGAGTAGAATTTATATTCAGGAATGAATAACTATATTTTAATGCAGAAGATAAAATGGATATATTTAGAAAGATCTGGGAAAAGTGGGGAGAATTTAAAACTTCACAGAGATTTGTAGAATTGATAGAATGGAAGGGAAAGGGAAAATATAGGATAAGGATGTAAGAGTAACAAGTAGATATAATGAGCAGAGGATATTTTGGAGTTAGAGGACAATAATAGAGGTGAGAAGAAACTACTAGAAAAGAAATAGAAACTGAAATGGGGAGAGAGGGGGTATGCTGGAAAAACTGTAAAAAAATTATTATTAAGTAATAATGTATTTATTAAATTGGTTGGCAGAACGCAGTGCACTCCTGTGACCCACAAGAGAAGTAGGGCCAAAAGAGCCCAAGAACCACAAAGACATAATCTCTCCTTGTGCAGTATTTAATTAAGACTTGGTAATAAAAAGTATTAAAAAGATTACACTTTCAAAATGTGGTGCCCAATATCTCGGCACCAATACACTCAGCATCTGCACTGCCATTCTGCTTCCTGGACCTCGGCGTGCTGTCCAAATACCGGAAATGACGTAGGGATGTTGCCAGAAATAATAACCGTAGGCAGCCACTACATGTTTTGCCATGCGCCATCCTCAGGAAGCTCTCTATATCATTTCTGGTTTCCAGTGCATGCCGAGGACCAGGAAGTGGAATGGCGGTGCACAGATGCTCAGTGTATTAGCAATATGTCCAAAAACAGATAATGTACAGTGCCACAAATAAATTACTTTTGCTAGATCAACAGCTGAAGTCATAATTCACCTTGTCAAGACTTGGTAAAGCCATTGTCAATTAGATCTTCTTACAGTCAATAGTCTGTGCTTTCCTGGTGACATCACTGATAAAAACTAGGAGGTGAATTTGATCAGGTAATTGGAGCACTGAAAGCAGGCTGCCACTTCTGTTTGGACTCAAAGGCTAAGTTCACTTTTAGGAACATGCTACATGTTACACCTGTATCTACAGTGTAACATGTTCCTAAGCACTACCACCCTCCCCCTTGGGTCCCCCTGTGGCAGTGGGCAGCGGTTCCTCTCACAAACAGTCATTATCACATTTAAAATTGGCCGCCTCATTCATTTACAGAGATTTGTGTGTATACAATTCCTCCCTCTCAAGGATTGAGCAAAAGAGAACCATATGGGATTGTTATAATAATACAGATATAGATGTGACAATTGAACTGACATATAGTATATCAGCTATAGCAAAGACTTTACATAATAAACATATCTTTATTTTGTATGTGTGGAGCTGCAAATATTTATCTGTATATTTTGAGTGCTGACCCCTGACACAGGAAAGTAGACGTGACACAGGGTTCACACATATGCAGGGTGTGGGGCTTTGGAATATTGATTCTGAACCAGGGGTGGACTGACAACTCATGGGGCCCCCGGGCAATAGGGGATCATGGGGCCCCTGTGTCCTTGCCCAAACTCAAAAAAGCCTATGAAAAAGGTACCAGGGGCATCTCATGGGGCCCCCTACTGACCCCGGGCCCTCGGGCAGTGCCCGAGTTTCCAAATGGTCAGTCCGCCCCTGTTCTGAACAGAGAAAGGTGGATTTTCAAAATTCTCTAGGTTTTGGTATTCCTGCATTGGGTTCCGGAGTTTGGAGATTTCAAAGAGTTTTGGGAGGGAAGAGATCTCCAACCCAGTGTCCAGATCTTGCAGAAGACCATCTAGCTGTGAGTGCAGGAGGAGACAGGTGTTCTCCACTCAAGAGACAGCCCTCTATGCTGGAGGAGAGATTCTTTGTACATACAGCTGAGACAGCTAAGTGAGTCTGGGAGACTGAGATAGCTGAGGCTTCTAGGCAAGTCCAGGGCACCTAGGTAATCTGGAAGTCTCAGAAGAGTGAGAGAGCCTGGGGTGTCAGACAAACTCCTACTGAGAGGCCAGGGAGTGGGCCAGTGCAGCATGGTGCTGCAACTGAATTGGCTCTGGGAGAACCAGAAGTGCTATGGGAGGGCTGCAACTGGAAACACTGTGTAAAGTGCTGTGTAAGGTGATCTGGGGGAGCAGGAGCCAAAGACCAAGGTTTGGGGCATTAGCATAAGCAGAGGCATTGCTGAAGAGAGCCAAGTGGCTCTGTTACTTGTTTTTCATGGTGAAAATCCTCTGCCTGGTCAATTGTTTTCTGTTGAATTTAATTGTGTTTAATAAAAGTGGGCTGGCAAGCCTTAAAACAACAGTTCAGACTAGCATGGGCTAACAACCCTTAATATTACTATATATGTATGTGTAAACTGTGAAAAAATGTTGTTGATGAAGTGTAACTGCCCTACAGGCTTTGACATTTCATAAGATAAACTGGAAGCTGTGACAGGTCTGTAGCAGTATACAGGGGGTTAGGTTCTGGATACACCTTGCTCCCCCATAATTTGTCTTCTCCCTGGAATAATCAGTGTTGCTGGAGAAGGATGCATGCAAGCTTTGATGAAGCATGTCTGCAAGGCCTGTGCTGACCCAGTGTGGTCTCACTATTAGTCAAGTGGCTGAATAATTTTTGTTCAATTTTGGATTGTAATTGTTAACCATGCAAGAGAACCTATTGTTTTGGTTGTTTTTTTCTGCAGGGCTGATGAATAAACGAGCGCAGGAAACCCTTAAACACACTGTGACATGTGGATCACTTCGATGTAAGCTCTCCGCTAGAAGCTGAACCCCACAATTGCTGCTTGGATTTCGGCAATCACTTTGTTGACACTTCACTTTGTTGATCACTTTTGCCAACTTTTGACTTTTGCCAAGGAAAATACTTCATTGCCACTGTGGTCCTACTGACAAGCAAACTGTGTTTATACCACTAAAGTCACAATGCACTTCTGTGTACAATTTGAATCTGCAGCATGGATGACTTGATAAAGGCATTACTTCAAAGTGCAGCAACAGCTTTTTCAAAAGAGCCCGGCCTGACAACAAGAAACTAATAGACCATTGACTGCCCAGCAGCAGCAAGCTACTGCACGACAACAAGAAACCAGTAGGCTGTTGGTTTCCACATCAGAAGAAACCAGTAGACTGCTGCCTGCTCAGCTGGTTGAACACTGAGTCAGCAGAGAGAGACCAACAGGGACCATTAGGTCCACACAGGCCTTAGCAAAAGTGCAGAAGCAGCTGTCAGCCCGGACCACAAATGTTTCCACTATTTCCCCTGGTGACACCATTTTAGGCACTTTTGAGAGGACTGCTGAAGGGCAAGCCTGGCCTAAGGACCACTGGGCTGCACTTGTTGCTCCACTGTTTGTCGGAGATGCCCAAAAGTTGACTTGACCTCTGATGATGCCAAAGACTATGACAAATTAAAAGATGAGATCTTGTGACATCTAGGAGTCACAACCTCAGTGAGGACTCCATTTTTATTAACCAACTTTTTCTTTTTCACAAATATACAAATACCAGTATCCAAAAATTAATACAAAATACATTCATTCCCCGCTCCCAAAAAAAGAAACCCCCCAACCCCAGGTTATAATACACTAATATCATACCAGACACTTATTACCATTTTTCCCACAAAAACCAAGGAAAGAAAAAGATTACATTATCTAAAGTTTGCAGAACCAGATATCAGTCTATGGGCCTCCACCCATAATTCCATATCTTTTCAAATTTACCCCCCCCCCCATCCTTTCCTTACATAAGTAAGCTTTTCCCTAATTAGAACATTGCTTATCGCTCTCAGCCAATCTGCATGCGAAGGCTAGAGGGAAGCCATCCATTTCTAGGCAATTAGCTTTCTGGCATGATACAAACACCAAGATACTGCTTTCTGTATTGAAGGAGGGACCATGCACCCAAACACACACAACTTAAGCTCTGCCAGTAAAGTTGCTCAAAAGACTGTGTTTATCGTATCTACCACCTCCTCCAAATATCTATATAATTTGGGGCATCTCTAAATCATATGGCTAAAGCTTCCAAATGGATCCCCACACCTAGGGCATGATGTATATGAAACGTCTCTCAAACAGGAATGATTTCCTGGAGCGTGTAATATATCATGTGGATAATAAATATCTGTGTCAATTTTTGTGATGGTGACAAAGATGTTAAATCCACTGATTTTAAAACACAGCTCCAATGATCATCCGTAAGCTTTCCCACATCTTCTTCCCACTTTATATTACATGGAAGATCCAAGTATTTTTCCAATGCCACTAAGTATATATTGGTAAGCATTTTTATATGAACCCGTTAGTGGTTTTTACTATCATTTTTAATAAAGGGGTGCTACTACATTCTACCCTGCTACTTTGAACTGAGCTGTCAGTGCATGTCTAATTTGTAAATATTGATAAAACCACTTGTTCAAAAGTGCAAATTCTTTTCTCTGGAAAGTTTTCATTACTCTAGAAGAGTATAGTTGTAATAAACGTGCAACTCTCTTGTTTCCAGTTGTTAGTTTTTCAGCTCCTGAAGCTCCGGTAGATTTTTATTATCCCATATAGGGGCATATTCCGTAAACCCTGTGTGGCCAAGTAATGAACGTATTGTATGCCACAGTTTTGATATTAGGTGAATTGTGTGGCACTGCCCCTCAACCTTCAATAACCCTGCCTTCAGTGCTTCAACTAATGTGGAGTACGGTGTGCAGGACAGTAATGCACATGTATTATAGTAAATAATATCATCCTACATTGCCCTGCCTCGCAAATGCCGTAACTGTACTGCCAAGAAATAACTCCAAGGGTGTGGTACAGCCAGACCGCCGCTGTCTCTTGGCAACTGTACCACATGGATAATGGACACCCCTGCCTTGTTCCCCGAGCCAAAGAAAAATAATCTGACAAGCCATTGTTAATCTTCACTCTTGCCTTAGGGGCAGTCACTAATATCATACCAGACACTTATTACATTTTTCTCACAAAAACAAAGGAAAGAAAAAAAGATGACATTATCTAAAGTTTACAGAACCAGATACCAGTTTAAGTTCCATTTATTTTTCCAATACCACTAAGTGTATATTGGTAAACATTTTATGTTAACCCTTTAGTGGAGGTGGCTTTTACTGTCATTTTTAATAGAAGGGTGCTACTCCATTCTACTCTGCTACTTTCAACTGAGTTGTCAGTGCGTGTCTAATCTGTAAATATTGATAAAACCCCTTTAAACATAATGTTAAAGATAATGCTGTTGGGTGATCACTGTTGAAAATGTATCTCTTTCCCTAGCTGTCTTTGCAGGTGAACTGGAGGTGGCCCCAAAGACGCTTGAGATCCCTGTTGTGCCAGAGCTAGAGGTCTCTTGGGACAACTTTGGAACTACTCAGTTACATACCCTACTCCTGCTAAAGCCTGTGAAAATCTAAAGCCAAGCAATAGGAGCCTGGTAGCTCCATGGCTTGAGAATGTGTTCCCTCATATTGCCACCTGTTGTGTTGTAAACAAGGAGTTCACAATCAAGAAATTGACAGTAGAATATCAGCACTCTGCACCATTTTTTCACTTATTGGACTGAATTTATTTAATTTGTTTTATTTCATTCTGTTTATTACTTTATACAATTTATGTTAATTTTTGCACTTATTATGCATGGTCCATATGGTTATTTATTTATTAGTTTGTGTTTATAAGTTCACAATTCAGGACTGCTGCAAGTGATTATTGGGAATATTTGATACATCCACAAGCACATTATCACCTTTTTTTTCACTGGGTAGCATAGACCATAACCACTAGGATGTACTGATGGTCTCTAGCATACTTAACTACTAGCCCTATCAAATCCATTGCTATTCATTTAAAAGGGACCACAATCACAGGTAATGGATCCAGCAGGCTATGGAAATGGGCATAGGGGCTGACTTTTGATGCTTTGGACAAGGTGCACAGTAGTTTTTCAAATCTGTACATACAGCAGGCCAAAAGAAACTGTGTAATATACATTCTTTGGACTTTTCATATGCCAGGTGACCCCTCCCCGGGGGATGCGTATGGGCCAAATCCAACACCATCCTCCTATAAGGGTCTGGCACCACAAGTTGTTCCAAAACTTCACTCCGAATTTTGTGAATCTAATACAACAGGTTATGATGAACTGCAATATGAGAGTAACAGATACAGCTCACTTGGAGGAAAAGTGGTTACCATTAGCAACACTGTTTCACTGGGATAGTCCCAAAAGCGCAAATGACCATCCTAGAGATAGGTGGTCATTAGATGATGGTGAGTGTCAGTCCATGTGGGGCACTATTCTGACCACAGTGGTGCACCTGTTGTGCTGTAAAAGGAGTTCACAATCAAGAAATTGACAGTAGAATATTAGCACTCTGCACCATTTTCACATATTAGGACTGAATTTATATCATTCAATTTATTTCATTCTGTTTATTACTTTATACAATTTATGTTGATTTTTGCACTTATTATGCGTGAACCATATGGTTATTTATTTATGGTCTATGCTACCCAATATCCCAAGTCTGTTCCTTTAAAGGGTAAGTTCACCTTTAAAGAAAAAAAAAATGCACTTTTTTTTGCAGGTAAAAAAATGTGTATTTAATATATATATATATTTTTTTTTAGGAGCCTGGAAAGCATTGCACCACCATACGGTCAGGTAGTTACACAGTTATGGGAAGAATCAATTAACTACTAGAGCGCTCAACAGCACTGTTGTAGTTCATTAGGAACTACAAGCTGACAGCTACAATGGATGTTTTTGTGAATGAGTGACGTGTGTCCATGCGGGCCACGCTAAAAAATGGAACATATCACCTGTTCCCAAAGGTGAACATATCCTTTAAGAAACATTTTCTTGAAAACCATCGAGAGAGTAGAAAGTTATTCCACATGTGTACCCGCACAGGAATCCCATGAGAAGTCATAACAGACCAAGGGACTCCCTTTATGTTGAGGGTAATGAACAAATTGTGCAAATTGTTGAACATTAAGCGCTTGCATACCTTAGTTTACCACCCTCAGACAGATAGTTTAGTAGTATGGTTTAACAAAACCCTCAAATTGTCTTCTTCTGCCCTTTTTTTGTTTGCAGTTAAAGAGTTCCCACAGTCTTTCACCCTTTGAAGGCATCCCCAAGGATTGCTAGATATTGAAAAGAAACCTGGGAGACTGAAACCACTTCCTACTGAAGTGTCTTAGAGCATATCTCATTTTATTTCCCACAGTGAAAAGTAAGTTCTTAGTTAAGTGGCAAGGACCCTATCAGGGGCGGACTTACAACTCATGGGGCCCCCCGAGCAATAGGGGATCATGGGGCCCCTGTGTCCTTGCCCAAACTCAAAAAAGCCTATGAAAAATGTACCAGGGGCATCTCATGGGGCCCCCTACTGACCCTGGGCCCTCGGGCAGTGCCCGAGTTTCCAAATGGTCAGTCCGCCCCTGGACCATATACATTACTAGAAAAGGTTGAGGGGGTGAAGTATAATGTTTACCAACCAAAGAAGTGGAAACAGTAACAGATCTATTATGTAAATGTAATCAAAGCCCAGAAAGATAAACAAATCCCCTGTAGGCCTGGGTTGGTAAGCCCCAAAGAAAGAAGAAGGCATAAGGAAAGTTTTTATACCTGAGTCTGTAGTGCAACGGCAAGCTGTAAGAAAATTTCTACAGTGAAATAAAGATTTCTTTTCAGAGTTGCCAGGTTGCAGAAATATAATTAAACATAATATTGTCACCAGCCCCAAGGTTTTGAGTTCAGCTTAAGCCTTATCGTATTCTAGAGGCCCAAAGACAGGCAGTAGCTGAAGAAGTACAGAGGATGTTAGGCTTTGGGGTTATAGAGAAGTCTAAGAAGGAAAGTCTTATAGTCTTGGTTCCAAAGCCAGATGGTTCTTTAAGATTTTGTAATGATATCCAGAAACTGATTGAAGTGTTACAACTTGACACTTACCCATGCCCGAGGTTGATGAACTAATTGAGAGGTTGGATCCAGCCAGGTATATAACCACTATTGATCTCACTAAAGGATATTGACAGGCTCCATGACAGATGAAGCAAAGTAAAAGACAGCCTTGGCGGAACCCAGCCAGTTTGTGGCAGTATGTCCGGATGCTCTTTGGGCTAAACTATGCCCCTACAGAAAAACAGTGAAAACAATTTGCACAGTTAATAATGAAGGTCCATAAACACATGAAAAAAAGTATAAAATAAACGCATGAAAATAAAATAAAGCTAAAAAATCTAAAATGATTTCTGCTAACACATCAATTTGTGCTTTTCACCACACTTCAACACAATATATAACGTCCTCCCTGATGCAGCGCTATCCCATCAAATAATGTGACAGTCCTTAATTGAAAAAATATAATAGTTCTTCGATATCCAATAAAGCTGTATTTCCTCCACCACCCTGATGTGATTTATCCTTGCTCTTTTCACAAGCTATGTGATATATGCAAACACCCAGTGATAATATGCGCTCACCTGGTGCAATGAACCTCAATACAGATCAAGGTCATAACACACTTGTTGCCCCACCTTGAGCATATGTGGCATCAGCTATTCCTCTTGAATAAAAATAATATTGGTGCAGTGCAATTCAAAAACCAACACTTATGATCTCACAATACAAATTTGAAAGTGAATACAAAAAATAATGTGAGTAATACATGTGACTGATAAATAGTACCATTAATTCCAATCAGGGTATTAACACCAAAAGCTCAGTGTTCTCAAAAAATATTTGTATGTCCCTTATAACAACTCGAATACAAAAATATATCAAATATAAATGATAATAAATATTTAATTAAAAAAAGTAATGTAAATAACATTCAGGCTGAGATCAGTTCTTCATATTAAAACCTCCACCGCTGTGAATCAAAATGCATATCCTTCTCCACCACCTGTGTGAAGTAGCTGCTTACCTAAAGGATAGACCCATACTCTCATATAGGTCAAAAATGCATGAATGTCAGACACCTCAGACTGTTAGGATGATGTCACTCCATATTTCTCCTGCAGGGTCCTTCTGTACTTTCCCTTGATGTTAGGACATGCTCATTAGGGAGAAACAGGGAAACCGCCCATAGTGTAGTAATTTAAATAATTTATTCAAATGAAAAAGAATACCGCTTACATTAAAAAATAACAAAGACAGCTTATCAGTGATCCAGTCGCGGTATAACACCGTACTTCTGGTTTCGGCAGTAACTGGAACTGACACTGGCTCCATCCTCTGACACGTTGCGTCACAGATAATGTGACTTGCTTATCCCTTCCTCATTCTGGGAAGCATCACTTGAGAGATAACGAACAGGAGGAAGGAGATCCTAATTCCACTATGTAGGTCTTTAGAATAAACATTTAGAATCCAGAGACTGGCAACAAAAATGGATTGAATACAGAGATGGACAACAAAAATGGTGGAAGGTCTGAGGAACAAAACATATCAGGAAAGACTTCTAGGACCACTTAAGGACTAGGCCTATTCTGACACTTCTTTCCTACATTGGGGTTTTTTGCTAGAAAATTACTTAGATCCCCAAACATTATATATTTTTTGTAGCAGAGGCCCTAGAGAATAAAATGGCTGTCATTGCAATTTTTTATGTCAAACGGTATTTGCCCAGTAGTTTTTCAAACACAATTTAAAGAAAAAATAAAAAACACTATAATGAATTTTAAAAAAAGACAATATATAACCCAATTTTTTGTAAAATATGAAAGATGATGTTACACTGCGTATATAGATACCTAAAATATTATGCTTTAAAACTGTGCACTCTCATGTAATGCTGCCAAACTACAGTACTTAAAAATCTCCATAGGTGACAATTTAACATTTTTTACAAGTTACCAGTTTAGAATCACAGAGGAGGTCAAGTGATAGAATTATTGCTCTCAGTCTGACGGTCACTGCGATATGTCACATGTGTGATGTGAACACAGTTTACATATGTGGGCATGACCTACGTACGTATGAATTCACCCCTGCGCATGAGCATGGGTGGATGAAGGAGCTTTACATATTTTTTTTAATTATTATTTATTTTATTACTTTTTTATTTTTACACTGTCCCTTTAAAAAAAAATTTTGATCACTTTTATTCCTATCACAAGGAATGTAAACATCTCTTGTGATAGAAATAAGTAGTGAGAGGTCCTCTTTATGGAGAGATCTAGGGTCAATGAGACTCCACTTCTCTCTTCTACAATATAAAGCATTAGATTAGAATAATTGATCTAGTGCTTTAAAAAAAATGGCCTCCGATCCCCCTAGGCCATAGAGATGAGCAGAGGCCATCTTTCCTCAGCTCATCTCTATGACCAGCCACATCCAGCGCCGGATCAGTTCTTGGGCTCACCAATCATCCAGGTAAGCGCAAGAACCATCCCACTGCTTCTAAAAGAGATCCAGCAGATAATCAGCCTCTTGGATCACTTTTATCCAAAAAACCGGCACCTGAGGTAAAATTTAATACCAGAATTATAGCATCTAGCTGCTGCCATAATCCCAGTATTAAACATCAAAATCATGATGTAGTTTACCTTTTAGGCAGTCGGTAAGTGGTTTAATATGTACAGCCTCCAGACAAGGAGGAAAAAGCGGGACGTGACTGAAACCTGTATATAAGATATTTACAGTATATACCTCCATATAAGATGTTTACGGTTCAGGAGAGCCATATTTTCATTACAACATTGAGATAAAGCAGGGGTCCTCAAACTGCGGCCCGCCAAGGACATTTATCCAGCCCGCTGGCAGGGGCGTATTTGCCACAAGGAAGGGACACTAAGTGTCAGGAATGGACTGGCCAGCAATGGTGGGACTCACCTGCCTTATGGGCTGCAGTACCAGGGCTGGCCAGCAGGTGCTCCCAGCAATCAGAGACTCAACCCTGCAGCCAGCCAACACCTGAAACTGCTTATGCAGGTGTATTTAAGGGATGGCCAGACCTGCAGACTCTGCCTTGGTGTGTGTTTTTCCTGGGCTCTGTATCTTGTTCCTGCATCCTGTTCCTGTTCCTGTCTTGTTGCTGACCCTGCTTGATCTGGACCTCTGCTGACTTCTCCTGTTCTGATCCCTGGCTTGTGACCCCGACCATTCTCTGCCTGACCCCCTGTACCTAGCTGCCTGTTAGTTGCTGTACCCGGCTCGTGACCTGACTACTCTTTGCCTGCTCCTCCTGTTCCTACCTGCCCATTTGTTATTGACCCGGCCTGCCTGACGACGCTTGCATTGTATGTATTGTTATCTGTGGGTGGTTTGGTTCGTTTGCACTGTGTTATGTTTTAGTATTGCACTGCGTTTATGTTTGTATTGTTAGTCTTTAATAAATTATATTGTTTATAACTTATCTGAAGCCTGCGTTTCCCTGCGTCAGTCACATACCTCTGGTCATACCCTGGAGCCCTGACACTAAGTACAGGGGTGGGCAGGGGGCTGCTGTATCTTATCTGGCTCCGTGTCCCAGTCCCACATCGATCCAGTCCAGGAAACGCTGCTCCTTCATTCACTCCGGCCACTCCCTCACTCGATGTTCACGCTGCCGCTCGGCTCTGCCTCCTCACTGGTGATTTGGCGCCAGAACTGTAGCTCAGGGAAGGCACACAGGCGGCCAATCACCTGCGAGTAAGGCAGAGCTGAGCGGCCCCGCAAACATCGAGTGAGGGAGAGGCCGGAGTGAAGAAGGACAGCTGACAGGTAAGTGTGCCGTGCAGATGGTGCTGCTGCAACCAGGTATGCTGGCTGCAGCAGCACCATGCTGGAGCAGGGGTCTGCAAATGAAGTGTCATTGGGAGGAATCCCATCCCCATCATTGGTGTCACTGATACTAATGATGGGGCATTATTCCTCCCACTGACACCAATGATGGGGCACTATTCCTCCCCCCACTGACACCAACGATGGGGCACTATTCCTCCCCCCCACTGAAACCAATGATGGGGCACTATTCCTCCCCCCCAATGACACCAACGATGGGGCACTATTCCACCCCCCACTGACACCAACAATGGAACACTATTCCTTCCCCCACTGACACCAATGATGGGGTGCTATTCCTCCCACTGACACCAATGTTGGAACACTATCCCCCCCGCACTGACAGCAATGATGGGGCATTATTCCCCCCCACTGACACCAATGACGTACTATTCCTCCCATTGACAACAAAGACGGGGCACTATTCCCATTGACACCATTGTTGGGACACTATCCCCTTCCCCCAATGACACCAATGACGGGGCACTATCCCCCCCCACACTGACACCAATGATGGGGCAGTATTCCTCCCCCCACTGACACCAACAATGGGGCACTATTCCTCCCACTGACACCAATGATGGGGCACTATTCCTCCCACTGACACCAATGATGGGGCACGTTTCTTCCCACTGACACCAATGATGGGGCATGTTTCTTCCCACTGACACCAATGATGGGGCATTATTCCTCCCACTGACACTAATGATGGGGCACGATTCTTCCCACTGACACCAATGATGGGGCACTATTTTGCTCCATAAGACACATTTGGGGGGAAATGTCTGTGCGTCTTATGGAGCGGCCGGCCCAGTATTCTCGCCGCTGTTGCATGTCCGCAGTCTCTGGAAATCTCCTGTACTGTGTCCGCAGTCTCTGGTCATCTCCTGTACTGTGTCCGCAGTCTATGATCATCTCCTGTACTGTGTCCGCAGTCTATGATCATCTCCTGTACTGTGTCCGCAGTCTCTGGTCATTTCCTGTACTGTGTCCGCAGTCTATGATCATCTCCTGTACTGTGTCCACAGTCTCTGGTCATCTCCTGTACTGTCTGCAGTCTCTGGTCATCCCCTGTACTGTGTCCGCAGTCTCTGGTCATCTCCTGTACTGTGTCCGCAGTCTCTGGTCATCTCCTGTACTATGTCTGCAGTCTCTGGTCATCTCCTGTACTGTCCGCAGTCTCTGGTCATCTCCTGTACTGTGTCCACAGTCTCCGGTCATCTCCTGTACTGTGTCCGCAGTCTCCGGTCATCTCCTGTACTATGTCCGCAGTCTCTGGTCATCTCCTGTACTGTCCGCAGTCTCTGGTCATCTCCTATACTGTGTCCGCAGTCTCCGGTCATCTCCTGTACTGTGTCCGCAGTCTCTGGTCATCTCCTGTACTATGTCCGCAGTCTCTGGTCATCTCCTGTACTGTGTCCGCAGTCTCTGGTCATCTCCTGTACTGTGTCCGCAGTCTCTGGTCATCTCCTGTACTGTGTCCGCATTTGTTCATAGTTTTTTTTTTAAAACTATAGTCCGGCCCTCCAACGGTCTGAGGGACAGTGAACTGGCCCCCTGTTTAAAAAGTTTGAGGACCCCTGAGATAAAGAATATGGGACATGACTTCAGGCTAGCAGGTGCAAGGTTTATAGAATTATCTTAACTGTTAGGCTCCTTTCACACAGGCCGGATCCATTTTTCTTCTGTCCACTAATCCTGTGCTGAGCTGAGCGGAGCGGCCAGATGACAGGTCCATGTCCACTCTGCTTATACAGAGCGGATAGAGTCTGCTCTGTTTTATGGCAGTCGGATGTACTGTAAATGGACAGGCTGTCTGTTTACACCCGACTGCCCTCTAATTCGGTCCAACCAGACAGGGATTTGTACTATGAGGGGGGATTTAGTAAAGGATTTATGCTAGGAGTGGAGATTTGGAAGGAAAGAGGATGTGTGCTAGGAGGTGTGATTTTTGGGGTGTGGAAGATTTGTTAAGGATTGGGGGGATTTGAGCTGGAAGGTGAGATTGGGGAGCAAAGATTTGTGCTGGAAGGGGGGTTTGACTGTGAGGATGGGACATTTTTGCATTTTTGTTTGGGTAGAATTTGGGCTTGCAGAAGGGATTTATACTTAGGGGTGAGCGTGTTGATTAGTGTTGTTTATTTTTGTTTGTTTTTTGTCACCTTCACCTTGAATGCTGGATGACCTTGTCCTGGCACTGCCCACAAGACACTCAACAGATCTTTTCCTCATCACACAACAAATATAGCTGCTGCAAAGAGAGCCATACAGGGGATCAGTTCCAGTAATTGCCCCATGCTGCACCCATCACCCTCCCTATGCACCATACATTTCCCCCTGCTGCCCCGGCCCCTCTGTGTTCCCATACCTCTGCAGTGCTGCTGGCTTCCCTCCTCTCCTTCCCACTGCCAGTTTCAAGAACACAATAGGATCCTTCAGGATGGAGAATGGGGGTAGGGCATGGTAAATATGTTGTGGTTTCTAGTAGCAGCCCTGGATCCACCTCAGCAATGAAGGAGTAATTTGGATGGACCTCTTACCACTTCCATGGTGTGCCATTTTTCCAGGCCTCCTTAGTGCAATAGGAAAATTCCCTCACTTTCATTCATAATGAAATACATTATCTAATGGGAAACATTGTAGCTAATACACTGTATTTCCTATTGCCTAATTCAGCGTTTTTCAACCACTGTGCCGCGGCACACTAGTGTGCCGTGAGATATTGTCTGGTGTGCCGTGGGAAAAATTCCAATTTCATCTGTAACATGTGGCTTCGGCTCACAAATAGACCAATCATTAGAATCTAATGATTCAGTGGTCGGCAAGCCGCGGCTCGCGAGCCACATGCGGCTCTTTACCCAGTCTAATGCGGCTCTTCTGTGTGCCGGGCGCCTGCTCCCCTCCCTCCTCTCGGTCGGCCGCTCCCCTGCCTCCTCTCGGTTGGCAGCCCCAAAAGTCCGCGCGGACCTTTTAATCCGGCTTGCGGATGTGGCTGTCAGGATGTGTGTAGGCGGGGCAGCGTGCCGAACGTGAGGGGAGGGGAGCTAGGCTCCTCTCACAGTCCGCCCTGAAGACCCGAACGGCGCGGGAAGACAGCGAGAGGAACGCAAAAGGTAAGTGAATTGACACGGGGGACTTGGCTTACTAGAAGGGGGGGGGGGGAATAGTACTGTGGGGGATGAAATACTATATGAGGGATGAATTACTTTATGAGGGATGAAATACTATATGGGGGGATGAAATACTATATGGGGGATGAATTACTATATCAGGGATGAATTACTATATGAGGGATGAAATACTATATGGGGGGATGAAATACTATATGGGGGGATGAAATACTATATGGGGGGATGAATTACTATATGAGGGATGAAATACTATATGGGGGGATGAAATACTATATGAGGGATGAAATACTATATGGGGGATGAATTACTATATGAGGGATGAATTACTGTATGAGGGATGAAATACTATATGGGGGGATGAAATACTATATGAGGGATGAAATACTATATGAGGGGATGAAATACTATATGGGGGGATGAAATACTATATGGGGGATGAAATACTATATGAGGGATGAAATACTATATGAGGGATGAATTACTATATGAGGGATGAAATACTATATGGGGGGATGAAATACTATATGGGGGGATGAAATACTATATGGGGGGATGAAATACTATATGAGGGATGAATTACTATGGGGGATGAATTACTATATGGAGGATGAATTACTATATGGGGGATTAATTACTATGCTTACTATGGGGGAATATTACTATACTTACTATGGATGACACATACACATCATTCATCTACTCTTGGTCCGGCCCCCGGGTCCAATTATAAAATACTTTATTATTTCATAATAAAGTAATTATAAAATAATTTCTTTGTGTTTGATTCCTATTCAAGAGAATTACTTTATATATAGTCAATATAGGCACAGAGGTAAATTTTTTTAACATTTTCTAATGGTGGTGTGCCTCGTGATTTTTTTCATGAAAAAAGTGTGCCTTTGCACAAAAAAGGTTGAAAAACACTGGCCTAATTCATGTTCCTATGAATCCCAAATGAGCACTCTTGAAACAGAAAGTTTATCACAAATCCCATAAATAAAGTATGTAACCATTACCTTAGGATAATGGGTGGAACCATGCAAATAATTCCTTTTTGCTCTCAGGTTAGCTGTACATTGACAACTGCTGGTTTGTAGCACATATAAAGCATGCATAGAGTTTAATATAATTGTTAACCATCCCTGGTGCAGTGCATTAAAATAATTGCTTCTTTGAGGTATGAAAAAGAATCACTGGGCAGGTCATGGTATGCTTTGCACTGGTTCAGTAAAGGGTCCAACTCACTTAACCTTTCTTATTATACTTTCTCATGATTGTTAATAATAGCATGGAAATCCCTCAGGATGTTTTGCTGATAAAAGGTTGGCAATGTATGTTCTCTTCTATATCATGCAGCATTTGAAAAGAAACACAATCATTTTAAAGTGTATATGTAGACTTTGAGTCTTGGGTAGTTTGGGGAAGAATTAGAATCTTTGTCAAGTTTTTGTTTCTTTTTGTGTTCCCACTAGGTAAATCCACCCTTCTGTTTAGTCCAGGCTATCACTGTCACAGAGACCAATAGTAATAGGAAATCCAATATTTAAGGCTGGCCCTACATGAGTAATTGTTTTTCGTTCAACCAGCGGGTTGAATGAAAGAAAATTACTTGATTTCCCCACTAATGCAGTGTGAGACTTGTAATTCGCACAGGAATTTCTGTGCGAATTACATGCAATGTCTATGCTGTGCAATTTGAGCCATACATTTTGTATGTCTGAAAATGCATTGCATCCACACCAAAATGGTGCAGGACCCTTTTTTTAATCCGCACCCGAATCACATCATATGGGTGTTCTCGCCCATGTGATCTGATTTCTGCCAATCATTTTGCGATCTGTTTCGGGGTGTCATTAATTTATCATTCACACCTGCACCAGATCGCATGAATGCCATGCAATTGCAGTGCAGTATGGGAAACGCACAGGGTTCACATTGTTTCCCACACCACATTAGTGTGAACCCGGGTTCAATGTGGATAGGGGAATTCTTCCTACTGAGCTATTGTTTTCTGACAGTGGAGACACTTCCCCTCCCTCAGAATACACTGATCAATAACGCAAGCTATAGCCTTTGGCGCTGATTGAAAGAACAATTTCCAACAGGTTGGTTGTATACAAGTCGATCAACAGATCGACTTGTGTACAACCAGCCTACCCAAACACAGATCAAAATTCAGCCAGTTGCTGCTGAACCAGCTGAATTTCGATTCACGTATGGCAGGCTTTGGAGTTTTCACCAGAACAATAAGAAAAGGCAAATATTTCAATAGGGCCACCTTTTCCAGTGAAAACTGAGAAGGAAAATCCTCTCCTTTCTTAAGATTTCACTTTCTGTTGCATCTTCATAACAGAAAGTAAATAGGAATCTTCCCAATTGGAAATAGTCAGAAGAAAATAGACCGACTGGTGTTTTAACCCTTCCTTACTATATCAAAACCAAAAAAAAAAAAAAGTTTGGGCTACACATAAAATGTAGTTAAATAATTTATTGGGCTAAAAATAACAATTATGCTGAATACACATAATTCTTTACATAGCCCCCAAACTCCCAACAGGGTGTTTTACCTTGGTTAAGAACAATTCTGTTTTTAACTATTGAAGTTACTACTGACTTAGAAAGCTCCTGTCTACTGTATTGGGCAGGATTGATGTTACCATCTGTGCTTGTTGACCTAGGTTATTCTATCAGTCCGTGTACTTTCTCATACAGTATGTAACTGTTTGCTGGAATAATTTTCATGTTGCGTTTCTTTGAACTTCACAGAATTTACATGGTGGGAATGACAATATTTGTTCTTAAGGCATGAAATATTCAAATAGTTAAACATAGGAACATTTTAGCTTTCAAACACAGCAGAACTGTTTTATTTGTTTTCTCGATGATGCAGAGAGGTGAACATTGCCTCTTTGTTGTTGAGGTGAGGAGAGTGGAATTAAAAGTGTAAGTCCTTGGAATTTTCCATTTCTCTTTGTCTAACATAAACATTACATGTGCAGATTTCAACAAAGACCATCAAACATGAATGAATTTTATATTTGTTTAACAGACTTGAAGGGGATCTTATTTCATATTTATGAAGTCAATTAAAATTGATTGTCTTTGGTCTCACTAGTTGCCCCAAATAACCACCTTGGGCTAGATGCTCTAGACTAGGGTTTCTCAATCAGGGTTCCCCCAGTGGTTACAAGGGGTTCCTTGAGAAATGAGCAATTTCTGCCTCACAGATAAGTTCCCACTGACACTATTGATCTTTTTAGATATCTGTAAGGGGGTAATTCTTCCTAATGACCACAAGTATGAGCAGCATTCTTCCCACTGTCAATCACACTAATGTATTATGTAGCTACAGTCCTTTTTAGCAGGGATTCCATGAGATTGGAAAGTTCTTTCAAGGGTTCCTTTGTGTTAAAAAGGTTGAGAAAGGCTGCTTTAGACTGATATGTAAAGGTCTCCCTACAAACATTTTATTCACATTGGTTCACTACTTAATGGAAACCCATACTAAGAAAATATGGAAGTCACCTTTGCTCCTCCTGTGGATCAATCCATCTGATCTAGAAGGAATTGCTCTTAGGGTTTTCTCTTTAGTTAAGAATTCAGAAATGATATTGAAGTTTAGGAGCAGAGGTCACAGCTTTCGTACCTAATGTATGACTAACCGCAGGACAGTTAAAAAACAAACCAAAAAAAAAACACAACTCTGAAGAACTTTTAGCAAGATATCACAGTTAGCTTAATACTAAGAAAAAGGATAACCATAGTACAAGGAGAACAAAGAGGTTCAATCATGCATTGTAAGAGGACTGTCTGGAGATCCCCATTAGGAACTACTGAGACATTAAGGGTATTCCTTACAGCATCTTATTTGGTATGCTGTTTTTTGCCTGTTTAAGTGACTTTTGTTAGTATTTACTTTGCACACCTTTGCTGAAGCTGCTAATGTGAATACAATAAAAGAACTTACTGAGACTGTAAAATCTTATAGTCTGACTCTAACCAATGTGGACATGTTAAACAGTTGTGCTCAAAAGTCTGCATACCCTTGCAGAAATCATGACATGTTTGCATTGATATTGAAAATATCACTAGCCATGCCAAAAAACTGTCTGTTATTTAACCACTTGCCTATCGGGCACTTTTACCCTCTTCCTTCCCAGGCCAATTTTCACCTTTCATTGCTGTTGCACTTTAAATGACAATTGCGCGATCATGCAACACTGTACCCATTTGAAATTTTTCAAATTTTTTTCACACACATAGGTTTATTTTGGTGGTATAAACAAAAAAAGACTGCAAATGTTGAAAAATGGTTATCTTTCTTTCTGTTGTAACATTTTGTAAATAAATAATCTTTCTACACAAATTTAAGCCAAAATGTATTCTGCTACAAATCAAGTAACCCAAAAAACTCAAAGCAGTGTTTATTATTTAGTTGATAGGAAAGTTATAGAGTCCACAAACTATGGTAGATATCTAAAAATTGATAAATCCTGATGTACTAATGGCTGATCTTGTTTCTTGAGGCCCAAAAACACCAGGAAAGTACAAATACCCTCCAAATCACCGCGTTTCAGAAAGTAGACAGTTTGAGGTATTTAGTAAGAGTCATGGTGAGTTTTTTTAAAGTTGTCATTTTTTTGTCATAATTTTGTGCAAAATGAAGAAATGAAAACATTTTTCACAATTTTTTTTTTATTTACATATTGTCGCCAATGCAGTACAGCATCATCAAATAACTGGTGAGGTGGTGATCAGGGACACTGACTGGTGTCAGTATGTAATAAATAAATAAATATTTTTCTAATTTTTAAAAAAAATTTCTTTCAATATTTTTAAAACTTGTATTACATTTTTAAATAAAAAAAAGTTTTTGTTTTCCAACTCCTGTGACCAGAGTAATACAATGTTACTATAGTCTATTTGTCTCTATGACAAAATCTCAGCCCTGTCCTGACCCAGCCTGGCCACTTCTGTATACAACAGTTCACGGTCATCCACCGTGGACACATTGGCCCCCCTCACTACACACAAAATTAGGCCCTGACTGCTACAGCCTTGGCAAACAGACAATACCAGATGCCACAAAAAACGTAGCCATGCTCTTTAGTGACACACTGCCAAACAGACCTATTTTATCACTCTCAATAACAATCTTTCACGCAATCCCTGTCAACTCATTTCTACCTTTAACTCTCTACTTCGTCCTTCTTTACCTCCACCCACTAACTCACTCACTGCCCAGGAGATCGCTAATCACTTCAAAAATAAGATTGATGCTATCCGTTAAGAGATCTTCACTGTACAGATATCTCCTTCACCCTGCACTCTATGTCCACCTGCACAATCTATACTTCCCCTTTTTAACCCAGCTACTATAGAGGAGGTTGGTAAACTTTTTTCTAAAGCCCACCTAACCACCTGTCCCCTGGACCCTGTTCCCTCGCAAGTACTATGATCACCCTCTGGCTCTATTCTTCACTCTTTAACTCATATCTTCAATCTCTCCCTTTTACTGGCATCTTCCCCAACTCTCTAAATCATGCGTTAGTCACCCCAATACTTAAAAAGGCCTCACTGGACCCCGCCAATCTTAGTAACCTAAGACACATCTCCTTACTCCATTTTGCCTCCAAACTCCTTGAATGTCTAGACTACAACTGGCTGAGCTGCCACCTTATTGAGAATAACCTTTTTGATCCCCTTCAGTCTGGATTTCGCCCACAACACTCTGCAGAAACTGCTGTCCTAAAACTCACAAACAACTTACTAACCACTAAAACCAATAGTCACTATTCTATACTCTTACTCTTGTCCGCTGCCTTTGACACAGTTGACCAGCCCTTCCTTCTCAAAAAACTCTTTACTTGGTCTCCATGACTGTACTCTCCATTGGTTCAAATCTCACTGCACCTTCAGTGTCATGGGGAACAGAAATGAACTGTCAAAAGACCTGTGTAACAAGGTAATGGAACTTTATAAACATGCAAAAGGATATAAAAAGATGTCCAAAGACTTGAATATGCCAGTCAGTACTGTTCTATTGCCTACTGTATTAAGAAATGAAAAATTTGGGGATCTCTTGATACCAACCCAAGGTCAGGCAGACCAAGAAAGATTGCAGCCACGACTGCCAGAAGAATTGTTCGGGATACAAAGAAAAAAACACAGGTAACCTCAGCAGAAATACAGGCTGCTTTGAGAAAAAGTAACATAAAAAGCCCTGTTACAATATACCCAACAACACTTTGACACGCCTCACAGCTTCTGGCACACTGTAATCTGCAGTGACGAGACCAAAATAGAGCTTTATGGTCAGAACCATAAGTGCTATGTTTGGAGAGAAAAGAATACTA
The DNA here is from genome assembly GCF_062004578.1 of Staurois parvus. Classification (NCBI taxonomy): domain Eukaryota; kingdom Metazoa; phylum Chordata; class Amphibia; order Anura; family Ranidae; genus Staurois; species Staurois parvus. The sequence goes on along the minus strand of NW_028318440.1, from coordinate 274,561 downwards.
TCCTCACTGTGAAGGATTGTGGTAGCTTACTGATGTTTTTGGGGTGTGTAAGCTCTTGTGAAAATAGATTGTAAGATGAATGCAGCATATTGTCATAAAATACTGGCAGACAATTTGCATTCTTCTGCATGAAAGCTGTGCATGGGATGCTCTTGGATATTGCTGGAATATGACATTGACCCAAAGCACAAGGCCAAGTTGAACCTCCAGTGGGTACAGCTGAAAATGTGAAGGTTCTGGAGTGGCCATCACAGTCTTCTGACCTCTCAAACACATGGTTCATGCAAGTCAACCAAAGACTTTGCACGACTTAGAGGCATTTTGCCAAGATGATTGGGCAGCTATACCACCTGCAAGAATTCAGGGCCTCATAGACAACTATTACAAAAGACTGCATGCTGTCATTGATGCTAAAGGGGGCAATTAACAGTATTAAGAACTAAGCACAACTGTTTAACATGTCCACATTGGTTAGAGTCAGACTATAAGATTTTACAGTCTCAGTAAGTTCTTTTATTGTATTCACATTAGCAGCTTCAGCAAAGGTGTGCAAACTTTTGAACAAGAATAATTTCATTTGTTTACTTGTTGCCATGTTTGCTACAGTTGAATATGAATCCCGTAAGAAATGAAAGAAATGTAATTTGCCTGCTAACTCATATTTTCTTTGGTTAATAATGTAAGCATTCTCCAAGCATATGCAACCTTTTGAGCACAACTGTAAGTGTCTACAGGGGTTGTGTCGACTCTCATGTGTCAGACTTAGCTAAGAAAAAAGTGACAGGTTTAAGTGAATTGTTACTTTTCTTTTGAATAAATGCTACATAACAGCCAGATAATTTGTGAATGTTCTTCAGAACTGGCAACATATCCATACTTAGTAGTAGCACACTAATTTATTTTGTAATAAGACACTTGGTTTCAGTCTCACACCATCAGAGCACTCATTTGTTAACTTGTATAGACCAGTTTAACTGCTCATCCTTTGCATGTCATTGCCATTACAATTATGCTTTGTAGGACATTTCTTTATTTTTGGATGCACTTTTAGCTCATGGTTATTAACAATAGCATGGAAATCCCTCAGGATTGTCTGCTGTTAAAGTGTTTCTAAAGACTCAAGGTTTTTTTACCTTAACCCTTTGAGGACCAAGGGACGTATTTTTCCCATGTTTTTAATTGCATGTATCATCTGATTAAGAACTTAAAACTCTTTTTTTTTTTTGGTTTGAGTATTAGTTCTTATCAACAAACAACAAATGGATCTACCTTTTTGCCAATTATTTCATGAAATGGCTCAGTTACAGCAACTGAAGTGTACGAACTTTAAAAACAAAAAAATTGATTCTTTTGGCATTCCAAAATCTTACTGTCCTCAAAGGGTTAATGCAGAGAAAACCTATGCCACAAGATCCCCCCACCCAAACACTACCCAGCGCTGTGCTCAAGAGCAGCAGCACTCTCTGCAGCAGCACTCTCTTCCTACTTACAGGACAGATTAAAAGCAGCGTGAGCTTTTGACTCCTGCTGCTGCCAGTCAAATCCTGTAACAAGGAAGCAAGGGGTTGGGCCAAGCCATGCTTTCTGTGCCTATAGACACAGATTGATCAAGTGGCTTCCTATGGTGGCACATACACAAGAGGGGGTGGTGGGGGCAGAAGAGGAGGATCAAAACCTTTGCACAGAGCAGGTAAATAGGATGTGTTAAAAAAAATGAAGGTTTAGACTCACTTTAAAGGTTAGTAGAGTATGCCAATGGTTATATTACATCCATGTTCTCTTCTATATCATGCAGCATTTGAAAAGAAACAAAATACATTTAAAGTGTATTTAGGGAATTTTTTCTTGCTTTTAGTTTTGGATAGCTTTGCGACTAAGTAAATTCACCCCTGCTCTTTTGTCCAGGTGATCACTGTCACAGAAACAGAAAGTAAAAGGAAATTCAATATTTTAGAGTTGTCACCAGAACAATATGTGAGAGCAAATATTTGAAAAGGATCACCTGCTCCAGTGACAACTGTCGGAGAGATATTCCCTTCCTTTTTTTTCCGATTTCCCCTCATTTTCTGCATCTTCATCACATAAAGAAAATAGAATTCTCCCAAACAGGACATAGTCAGTAAAACAAACTGACTAGGGTTTTAACCCTTCCCTACTCTATCAAACTTAAAAAAGTTTTGGCTACACAGAAAATACATTTAATTTTTTTCGCTTGGGCTAAGAATAACAGTTATGTTATTCTTTACATGGCCTCCAAACTCCCATATTAAAGTTTGGGAACAGAGCTCACAGCTATTGTACCTGTATTGTATGCTTTGTAGGACATTTCTTTGTTTATTGGTGCACATATAGATCATGATTATGTAGTTTATACTTGTATCATGCTTCTTCTTTTGCACTTCAGTTTTTGGTTAATGTCTATGGTGAAACTAATGGGCATTGGGTGCAAATCACTTCAATGGTGTTTTTGCATACATTATTATTACCTACCACAATACCCATATATTTGTAAAGCTATAAAGTTACTACTAGGTGTATTTCCCCCTCCATGTCTCCCCATGACTCTAGCCATATCAAAATATAAAGAGAAATGCTAATGAAGATTTATGATATTTACCATTGCAGTGGGAGATGACTCTTATCTTTGCTGTCTTGCAAAGATAAGTCATCCCAAAAAATTGTCTGCATTTGACAAACTTCTGTTGTATGTGAATGTCCTTTCTCTGCTCCATGTGATTCCAGCCCCTGGCCATTATGTTACTACTGTGTTCTCTAGTGATATAGTGCCCAGTAGATGGAACAAAAGTGTGCACTGTTGGACCAGGCATTCAAGACAACAAGAAAGGTGTCAGTTGTAGAGGATTCCTGAACTGTTTTATTTTCGCAAGAGAGTGAAGACAGGAGTCAATGCCCACCATTCTGGTATGTTTTATTAACCTTTTGCGTGGTACTTTTTATAGTTTTCCAGGAACTTACTTTTGCTTAATGGATGGTGGATGAATTACCTGTTGGGTAAACATGGTTCCAAGGTGTGTGCTCCTAGGTGTTCTCCTACCACGTATTTTAGAACATTCATGATCACATATTACTATGCAATTTTTAACAATTATTCCACCTTCTAAGCATAGTGACCTGGGTTATGGTAAATTACTTTCAAAGATGGTGCAATTTGTGCCTAGGAAAGGTCTCCCCTTTAATCTTTTCATTTCCTTGGTCTTCATTCTCACTTTATTCCACCAGACAAATACAGATTTACTTTCTGCTGTAGGAGAGCCATTTGTCCTTTAAGACTATATATGAGACCCCTCCCAGTAGCATACCAGACCCAGTCTCATAGACTGATGGAGTATATGAACAAACATTTAGGATGCTGACAGCTGCATTTAAAAAAAAAAAAAAGTAACAAATTGCTGAAAAAAGCAACAAATGTGACTGACTGGGAGGGGACTAAATTGCCCTACTACATGCTCAGTTCCTAGCAAAGATTAGGAAAATTATTCCCACAGAGGACTTCCTGTAAAGGAATGATTACACCTCATATCTCAGGTGGTAGCTCCCCTTCATCACCTCCCACAAATACCGAAGTGCTGACTAGGCAGGATGATGTATGGTTAATTTAAAATGTGGATAATGCAAAAGGTAAAGCAGATTTGCATGGTCAATTTTTAACTTGGAATTTCAGAGTTCTTGGATTAAACAAGCAATTTTAGTTCTGCTTTAAAGCGTATTTCCACTTTTGCAGTCAAATTTGAGAAAACCCCACTATATGTTTAAAGTGTTCTCATTTACACATCATACTTAAAAAAAATTCTTTGCCATTAGATGTTTATCAGGAGTAGGTGTCATGGCTGACTGCAAGGTTTTTTGAAATGTTAGAGTGAGCAAGTCCTAAATCTGTTCTCATTAACATAAAATGCAAAAAAGTCCAGCCACACTTTTAATTCTTTGTCAGGACAGACAGTGTTCACATCTAGTAAAAAGTTATAATGAAGTGATCTACCTGCACAGTACAGACAGGAATAAAGTTCACCTTTTGGAACAAAACAGCCTTTTACGTGACTCCGCTTTTGTTAAGAAAAAACTATCTCCTCTGGGTGATCAATGTATATTGCAAGGATTTAGAAAAAAAACTTTGTTGGAGATTCCTGTTTCTCCTCTGAAAAAAGGCTGTTTGTTCTTTATGTTTTTTGAATACTGATTCTTAGTGCAGACTTCTGGGAAAATCAGCTAGCCAATGACACAAGCAGGAAATAACATTTCTGCGGGCAATATGTACACCAACTGTGAACTGAACACCTTCACGTTGCCATATTGCATTGAATTTTACAGAAAACTACTGCACTGCAGATTGAAAAGGAAAAAAATGCAAATTTTTCCAGTGAAAGTGAAGTTACCCGTAAAGCAAACAATAACCGGAGACTACATACCAACCATGTGGTGTGCTACCCCTTTAACCACCTCAATACCGGGCACTTTTACCCCCTTCCTGCCCAGACCAATTTTCAGCTTTCACTGCTCTCACACTTTGAATGATAATTACTCAGTCATGCAGCACTATATCCAAAGGAAATGTTTGTCCTTTTTTTTCCACAAATAGAGCTTTCTTTTTTTTAATCAGCAGTGGTTTTTTTATTTTTTGCGCTGTAAATTAAAAAAAGACAGAAAAAAAAATTCTTTGATTCTGTTATAAAATTTTGCAAATAAGTAATTTTTCTTCATAAATTTGGGCCAAAATGTATACTGCTACATTGCTTTGGTAAAAATAATCCCAATCAGTGCATATTACTTGGTCTGTGTGGAAGTTATAGAGTCTACAAGCCATGGTACCAATCGTTGAAAATTGAACACACCTGATCAAACCTGATGTACTGACGGCGTATCTAATTTCCTGAGACACTAACAAGCCAGGACAGTACAAATACCCCCCAAATGACCCCTTTTTGGAAAGTAGACATTCCAAGGTATTTAGTAAGATGCATGGTGAGTTTTTTTAACCTGTAATTTGTTTCCTACAATTCTTTGGAAAATGAAGAAAGTAAATAAACTTTGTTTTTTTTCCACACAACTGTTATATTAACAGGTTGTTCCTCTCACACAGCATATGCATACTTGCAACTTCACCCCAAAATACATTCTGCTACTCCTTCTGAGTATGGGGATACCATATGTGTAAGACTTTTCCACAGCCTGGCCACATACAGAGGCCCAACATCCAAGTAGGACCTACAGGCATTCTGGAGGCATAAATTACACATCTCAATTCCTAACTACCTATCACAATTTTGAAGGCCCCACCAGGACAATGGATTTACCCTTGGATGCCTGCCTGATGTCTTCTGGGAGTCCTGAGCTGCTTGTATTCACCACAGCGCTGCTGGTGGATGCCTGCTCCTCCTCAGATCTCCTGAACACTTTGTTTGGACTCTCTCCTCCTCAGAATCTGTTGCTGACTTACTGCTTTCAATTGGCTCATAGTCAAAATCTGAGTCTGACAAAGAGTTCCCCACTACTCCCGTCCGTCATACTCAGTGTCTGGAAAGCCTCCTCGCTGGTATATAATTTTTTAGACATTTTGATGTTCACTGGTACAGATGTTTATCACTGGTATAGATGTTGATTTGACACTGGTACACTGTTACAGAAGTGGATGAGCACTGGTACACTGTGACAGATGTGGATCACTGGTACAGATGTTAATTTTACACTGGTACACCATGACAGATGTGGATCACTGGTACAGATGTGGATGACCACTGGTACACTGTGATGGATGTGGATCACTGATATTGTGTGACAGATGTTGATCACTGGTACTGTGACAGATGTGGATCACGGGTACTGTGACAGATGTGAATCATTGGCACTGTGACAGATGTGGATCACAGATGTGGATCACGGGTACGGTGACAGATGTGGATCACGGGTATGGTGACAGATGTAGATCACGGGTACAGTGACAGATGTGGATCACTGGCACCGTGACAGATGTGGATCACTGATACTGTGACAGATGTGGATAATGGGTACTGTGACAGATGTGGATCACAGATGTGGATAACGGGTACTGTGACAGATGTGGATAAAGGGTGCTGTGACAGATGTGAACAATGGGTACAGTGACAGATGTGGATCACTGGCACTGTCACAGATGTGGATAACAGGTACTGTGACAGAGTGGATCACTGGCACTGTGACAGATGTGGATAACGGGTACAGTGACAGATGTGGATCACTGGCACTGTCACAGATGTGGATAACAGGTACTGTGACAGAGTGGATCACTGGCACTGTGACAGATGTGGATAACGGGTACAGTGACAGATGTGGTTTATGAGTACTGTGACAGATGTGGATCACGGGTATGGTGACAGATGTGGATAATGGGTACGGTGACAGATGTGGCTCATGGGCACTGTGACAGATGGGGATCACTGGCACTGTAACAGATGTGGATCTCAGATGTGGTTCACGGGTACTGTAACAGATGTGGATCATGAGTTTTGTGACAGATGTGGATCACGGGTAATGTGACAGATGTGGATCACAAGTACTGTGAGAGATGTGGATGACTGGCACTGTAACAGATGTGGATCACTGGCACTGTAGCAGATGTGGATCACTTGCACTGGGACAGATGTGGATCACAGGCACTGGGACAGATGTGGATCATATATGTGGATTACTGGCAATGGTACCGTGACAAATGTGGATCACTGGTACTGTGACAGATGTGGATCACGGGCACTGTGACATATGTGAAACACGGGCACTGGGACAGATGTGGATCACAGATGTGGATCACTGGTAATGGTACAGTGACAGATGTGGATCACTGGTACTGTGACAGATGTGGATCATGAGTACTGTGACAGATGTGGATCACGGGTACGGTGACAGATGTGGATCACGGGCACTGTGACATATGTGGATCACAGATGTGGATCACTGGCAATGGTACAGTGACAAATGTGGATCACGGGCACTGTGACAGATGTGAAACACTGGCACTGGGACAGATGTGAAACACGGGAACTGAGACAGATGTGGATCACTGGCACTGTGACAGATGTGGATCACTAGAAATGGTACAGTGACAGATGTGGATCACTGGTACTGTGACAGATGTGGATCACTGGTACTATGACAGATGTGGATCACGGGCACTGTGACAGATGTGGATCACATATGTGGATCACTGGCACTGTGACAGATGTGGATCACTGGTATTGTGACAGATGTGGATTAGAGATGATCCACATCTGTCACAGTACCAGTGATCCACATCTTTCACAGTACCAGTGATCCACATCTGTCACAGTACCAGTGATCCACATCTTTCACAGTACCAGTGATCCACATCTGTCACAGTACCAGTGACAGATACTGGTACTGTAATAGGGTGATGTGTGTGCAATGTGCTTGTGTGTACTCGCTGATCAGCTTTGCTTCTCGTCACTCACGGGCTCTGTGTGAGGAGAGGCAGAGCCATTCAACTGAATGGCGGCTTTGTTGTCATCACATGATGGCTGTGATTGGACACAGCCATTATGTGATCAGAAGGGCCAATCAGAAGGCCCTTCTGCAAAGCTCTGTTGCGCTGTGTGGCACACCAAGAGCGTGTAGCTGTGTGGCCACAAAGCCGCACTTGTGCGCATGTTCTGAAGCACGTTCCTGAACGACGAAGCTCCCACCTCGCCATTTATGTGCAGTGGCCAGGTGGGAAGCTGTTAAATCTCTCGATTAAAAAAAAAAAAAATAATAATAATAATAATATATATCTATAAAAAAAACTTAAGTGATTACATATGTCCATTAGTAAATACTAAAAAAGTCCATATTGGTTTATATAGTCCATAATCACAAATTTGGCAAATAACGTGATGTCCCTCGTTGGGTGAAAAATGTTCTCACCTTGTGATTAAACCTACAAATCAATATACTGTAGGCAGTGGTGTATTTAGGTTTTGTGCTGCCCTAGGCAACACAAAAATCTGCGCTCCCCCCCGCAGAGAGAGCCTGACACTGACCAACAACACCCCTGCGCCCCACCAGAGAGAGCCTATCACTACCACTGCCCCCCAACACCAGCCACCACCCTCATAGCGAGAGAGAGACACTCACTTTCACAGCTCTGGACATCCCCAGGAACGAGAGTCAGGCTGTGCATACACCGTCATGAAACCTGCAGCCTCTCTCGGAACCCACCAGGTCCCCATGTTGTGTGTGTCCCTTCTTTCGTCCTTTCTTCCAAGGGGCAGTGCTGCCCCCCCCCCCTGAAAAATGCCACCCTAGGCAAATGCCTTGTTTGCCTTGTGGTAAATACACCCCTGATTGTAGGTCTAATGCACTGTGTTAATCAGTAATATTAATTCAGATGAGTATAGGCTAAAAAGGAGAAAGGATAATTCATAGTGCAACCCTCTATACACATAAAATCATTTATTAAAGTAAAATATCACACTCACAGAGTAAAAACCAAAAGGAAAGCTGATTCCCTTTATGGAAGTGGCTCCTGCAGTACCACTTCCAGTTTCCGCGGTACTGGAAGTGATGTCACTAGGCTCCTCCTGGCGCATTGCATCACTGGTCACGTGACTTTCTCCCTTTGAGCCTATACTCATCTGGGTGGATACAGCAAGATATCGGTCCCTTAAAAGGGACAGGAGGAGAGAAGTAGCTGCAAAGAGGTGGAAACTAATACACCAAGAGGGATGAATTTCAAGTAATTGTGACCTATGATTATATGGGTCTAATGAGAAGGTGAGCGTGCATTGCACCTAGTGGTGACGGGGTATTGAGCAGGCTTTGTTGTTTGAGAAACGCCACCATTCACAAGAGAGGATATTTTGGCTGGATGAGCACATTTTTACTACATTTTTATGTGAGTGCACTTATTAAGGTTATTCATATTATAGTAGTCATACGGTGTTGCATTACGAAATATATGTTTTTTGCGTGAGCGCATTCTCCACATGTTTGGAGCCATCAAGGAGAGTCCAGATAGAAGAGTTGGTCTGAATTAATATCACTGATTAACACAGCGCATTTGACCTATATTGATTTGTAGGTGATTTGTCTAATCACAAGGTGAGCAAGTTTTTTACTCAAAACGGGGATAGCACATTATTTGTTTGCACAGCACCGAATTTAAACTCTTTTAGTATTTACTAACGGACATATTAATCACTTAAGGTTTATATTATATATATATATATATTTTTTTTTTTTTCTTGATCAAGAGATTTAAAGGGGTAGCGCACCACATGGCTGGTATGTATTCATGTTAGGTGTGTTAGATGACACATTATTAGTGGTAGCAGCATCCCTGGTTTTGTTATTTATCACTTTTTTGTATATTTTGTTTTATTTTTTATATTCTCCTCACATTATTCCATATATAGGAATTGGGTGGGGACCATAGTTGCACACCAAGCACTGATACCCCTACTACGTACTACAATAATGGCAGACTCACACCCAACTTCTGCTGGCAGATGTTCAGTATTGTAGCAGTTCAGCATATTGATATGAGCAAGGCTTCACTGTGTTTGGGAAGCCACTTTTACTACTACTGTGATCTGTGATTCTGGTTTTAAATTGACTTATCTGTTGCTGTCCTCCTGCTCCTACCACTTGTTATATTTCCCAAAGCCCCGTACACACGATGAGAAGATCAGACGAATGATTGTCCATTCTATTTTTCATGCTTGTCTCATACTGAAAGTGTAGAGGTGACTAAAGCCTAGTACACATGATCAGAAAATCATACAAAAAATACACTTTTTGAACTAATTGTAGGATAATCTAATTGTTCGTACACAGCTTTTGTCTGAAATTATTAGCAGGGACAAGCACGAAAATTTTTCTCATGCAAAAGCAGATTGTATGATTTTCGTTTAATCAGTACATATTTCGTCCAAAAATACAATACAAATACATTACATCACTTTCAAATTTTTATTCTGTCATACAAGAATTTTCGGAGCTTTAGTAACCTCTTCACTTTCGCTTTGAGACTAGCATGCAAAAAAAAAAATGGCCGATCATTCGTCCAATATTTTCATCACATACAGGGCTTTAAGTTACAAAAAATGCTTGTACAACAGAATAAAATTTTGAAAGTGATGTAATGTATTTGTATTATATTTTTGAATGAAAACTGTATTGATTAAATGAAAATCATACAATCTGGTATCATACGGCAACATTTTTGTGCTTGTCTCTTTGAATAATTTTGGATGAAAGCTTTGCTGTAACAATCAGATTATCGTATGATCACTTTGAAAGCGGTAATTTTCATATGATTTTCTGACTGTGTGTACTAGGCTTTAGGGCTGATTGATAGGCTGCTCGGGCTTTTGCCTTGGTGCTCCACTAGGTACTCCACTAATGGTCTTCTGTTACTTTATATCCTGTGGTCCACAGTCTAAGTTGTCCTTCAGTAAATTCCATCACCACCATCGGGAGTTCTGTTGTGTGTCAGGCAATGCTAGAGCATGTGTGTTGGTGGGAAACTTTCACAACCCACAAAAAGTTAACTTCACCCATATGTTTTGTTAACACTGTCCTGGAATGGGGGAAGCAAGTCAGATGAAAAATATGACATGCTGCATTTACCAGAACATAGTAAAAGCAAGTAAACAGTGGTCTATATGTCAAATCAAATTAATTTTCAAACACTGTGTTCTACATTAATCCGAACTGAAACTTGAAGACACTAAAAAATGATAGTGTCAAATTCTCAATAAGTTGCATTTAAACAAAATGTATTGTATTGTACAGGACCTCCTACTCTCTAGCTCCCTGGTCTCCTCCTCCCACGCTTGATTGCAGGACTTCTCCAGGACTTCCCCCATCCTCTGGAACTCCCTACCCCAATCCATGAGACTGTCGCCTACCCTCCTCACCTTCAGGCGCACCCTGAAAACCCTCCTCCTCAGGGAAGCCTACCCCAACCTCACCTAACACCCGACCTCACCTAACAACTAACCTCCTCCACTCCTCCCGCCACTCCATCCCCCACAGCCATCCCCTCCTGTGCCACCTTCCCCTCCCTCCTAGATTGTAAGCTCGAAAGAGCAGGGCCCTCGAACCCCTCGTGTATTGTATTGTTACTGTCTTGTCTCATGTTCTGTCCCCCCTGCTACTGTACAGCGCTGAGCATACCCATTGGCGCTATATAAATACTGTATAATAATAATAATAATAATAATAATAATATTGTACTCAGAAAATTACTTGATGCATATCTCATAAAATGCATAAAAATGGAGGCTCCTCAAATAAGCCCATCCAGTCATGACCTGGCGGAACCTCACAGCCCACCTAGATGCTGCCTCAGTTGAAAATGTTACACTATGCTGTTGCGCTCATTTTTAGAGTACTCTCACACTATAAAATTAACCTGGAAGGCTGTTCTAGTTAAAAACACATATTAATAATACATTTGTTATTGGAAAGAGAATGCTTAAGGCATGCATGTGTTTTTCTTTGAGAAATTGTTGTTTTTAATATCTTGTTAAATCTTTGTGTATCAGTAAGAAATAGGGAGATCTCATGTGCTGCCAAAAACTCAAATAAAGGGGCAATTCATTTGTTTGGGGCAGAATTGTACTGATTAAACTGAAAATGAAAGGCAGGCTGCAGGATAATGTTTCATCCAAAAAGGGTATGAGAAGACCTTTATTGAAAATGGGATTAAGGAAATTGGAAAATATTATAAAACTGATTGAGGATAGAGCGGGAGACAAAGAATTTAGAGATTAATTACTCATCATTCTGGATTACAGCACACAACACAGAAATGTTAAGATTTTTAAAAATCATTGGCCAATTTTAAAATCAGATAGGCATAATCTGCAAACGCTGCTACCTTATGTTCCACTTCGCCTATCTTATTTATTATTTTATTTTATTTCAGGTACTTATACAGCGCCGTCAATTTACGCAGTGCTTTACATACATATATATTGTACATTGACATCAGTCCCTAACCCTCAAGGGGTGTACAATCTAAGGTCCCTAACTTACATTCATACATACACATACTAGGGCCAATTTAGACAGGAGCCAATTAACCTACCAGCATGTCTTTGGAGTGTGGGAGGAAACCAGAGTACCCGGAGGAAACCCACGCAGGCACAGGGAGAACATGCAAACTCCAGGCAGGTGGTGCCGTGGCTGGGATTCGAACCAATGACCCTAGTACTGCCAGGCGGAAGTGCTAACCATTTAGCCACTGTGCTGCCTTAATTCCTATTATATTTACACTCTCTTACCATCATTAGTAATGGTTCCACAAATATTACAAATAACAAAGGGGAGAGTGAATATTCCTATCTTGTACCGTTATGCATTTTTAAAAAAACATGAAAGGAACCTGTTAACCTTTACAGCAGCTATTATACAGTTCTTTTATCCACTTTAACATTTTGGGCCCTAATCCTAAAGCCTCTAACGTATCTATCATAAATCCCCAGTCTACCCTGTCAAAAGCTTTTTCAGCATCAAATCGATAGGATTATTGTCGGCAACTTCTCTCTCCTTGCTTTTTGTAGAAAGAGCAATGATCTTAGACCATTGTCCTTCCCTTCTCTACCAGGAATGAATCCCAGTTGATCCAAGTATATCCATTCCAGCATCAGCTCTTTCAATGATTCTTCTCTCATTTCCATTCCCTCTCCTAACGCATTCATATATATGCATATTTTAGGAACCAATAATTATTTAAATTTCTTATAATAACCCACATTATATCCGTCAGGGCCTGGACTCTTTCCTGCTGCCATACTCTTCAATACCAATCTAATTTCCTCCTGGGATATAGCTCTCTCTAGGGTCTCTATTTTTTCTTCTGATATTCTTGGCAAACCAATCTCATTTAAGTATTTCTGCCTTTCCCTTTTTTTTATCCTCTGTTTCTTTCTGGTTCCTAGAATTTACATCATACAACCTGCTAGAATATTTTTGAAACGTATTAGCGATGTCAGTGGTGCAGTACACCATTTCTCCTCTTTCATCTTTAATTTTTTCTATAAAATTCTTTGATTTCTTTTCCCTTAATCTTTTCATTAAATATTTTCCTGGTCTATTCCCCCACTGATATCTTTCTTTTGAGACCCTATTAAAGATCCTCCTCATTTGCTGTTCCATAAAATCTTTTAGCTCTTCTTTTTTGAGAGTTATCTTCTGATGTGTGTCTAAATCCAGTTTCTTTTTATGTAACTGTTCTAATTTATATAACTCCTCCATCACAAGCCTTAATTTTTTCTCCCGATCTTTCTTTTTTCCGCCCCTATCGAAATCAGGATTCCCCTGATATATGCCTTATGTGCCTCCCATACTGTAGCAACAGATACCTCCTCAGTCTCGTTAGATACAAAAAATTACTCTATTTCCTTCCTTAGCATTTTGTCAGGGCAGGGGCCGAGGAACGGACAGGCAGGCCTAACAATGTAACGCACTGGCTGACGACAACCACTACCCACAGACCAAAGTCCCTCAGGGCGCGGAGTCTAAGCCCCAGGCTGCCCTTCACCAGGGCCCCTGATGGTGGGGATGGACTTGACGCAGCCAGGAACCAGGTCGTGGCCCCCGAGACACCTCAGCTGCGGTAATGGTCGCCGCCAATGGCGTGTAGCTGGTGGAAGAGACAAAAGAGTAGTCAGACAAGCCGGGTCAACAACAACAGGACAAAACAGTACAGGACAGCAGACGAGAATCACAGGTCACGAGCCGGGTTCAGCAACAGAGGGTCAGATCAAGGGAGAATACAAAGAATAGTCAAGTCACAAGCCGAATCAGATACCAGGAGAGTCACGAGAGTCAGAACAGAGTAATAGCAACACAAAGACACAAGACACAAGTGCAAAGAGCCTGTGCGGGCCACAGGCTTATATGTCATCAGCCACACCCCTCTGGGGGATGGACCACAGAGACCTGAAGGCATAAAAGGATTCCCATCATGCACAGCAGAATCCAAGATGGACGCCAGCACATGGAGTAACATAACCTCAGGGAAAAGGTAGGACCTTGACACATTTTCTCTATGTCAGGGTCTTGTATAAGCATCTCATTTAATCTCCACATAGTTATTTTTTTCCACACCCCTCCTACACATAGTCTCATTGTGACAGGTGCATGACCAGATATAGATATAACTTCTATGTTAGATTTAACCAACTATTCCAATTGTCTATGCTCGATAATGATATAATCCAGTCGTGAATACATTCTATGCTCTGGAGAGAAGAAGGTATAATCTCTTTCTCTTGGATGTTTCACTCTCCACATGTCAATCAACTGACATTGATATAGCATCTTTTTCACTGATTTGAATTTTCTACCACCCTCTCTGTGCATACTTGATGACGTATCCATCCATTGATTAAAACAAAAATTAAAATCTCCTGCCACAATCAGACTGCCCCTTTTGAAATCAGTGAGTTTTCTAACACGCCCTCAACTGGGTTTTTATTCAGGCAGTAAATGTTAACTAATGTACATTCAAGTCCTTGTAATTTTCCTCCCAGAAATAGAAACCGACCTTCGAAGTCCACCAGTCTACTCCTTTGGCCCTTTTTATTGGTGAGTCAGCATAATACCAGGTTGGATAATACCTCGAGTATAACTTAGCATTTGCATCGTGGGATATATATGTCTCTTGTAAAAACACTACATCTATAGAGTATTGGTGAATTCCCCTAAGTATCTTGTGTCTTTTGGTTGGAGAGTTTAATCCTTTCACGTTATAAGTAATAAAATTGATCAAACTAATTTCTAATACGATTTCACTTCTCCTGTGGATTTCCATTCAGAGGGATAGAAATATAGATGATTTAGAACATGGACATACCCCAACATCTAACCCTCCCCCACTCTTCCCACCCTCCCTTCCTCTTTCCTATGTTACAGAAGTCACTTAATTCTTCTGGGAATCTCAGCCTTGACGATTTCCCAACTTTCCACCCAAACATGCTGGAAAACTCCAGTTGTATCGAACTTTTTTCTCCCTCATCTTTTCCAACAACGGTTTCAAGGATCTTCTTCTGGCTAATGTCACAGGTGCAATGTCAGCAAAAATTAGCAACTTTATTTCTCCATATTTTATTTCAGTGGTCTCACTGAATTTTTTTCATATTCTTTCTTTATCCTCATAATGATAGAATCGAACTATCACATCTCTGGGGGTTTCTGGAGTCACTACTTGCAGATGCCTAGACCTATATACTCTCTCAATTTTCAAGTGTTCTGTTGCTGGTGTGCTTATCATTGGGTTGAACACTCTCTTTATTTTATCCCATAAGTCTTCTCCTTAAAATTTTTCTGGTAGACCCTGAATCCTTAAATTATTTCTTCTATCCCTATTTTCTTGATCTTCCAGTTTAAATGAGAGCTTTCTCTGCTCTCTTTACATCTCTTCCATCTGCGTTTTTAATTTATAATCAAATGAGCATGTGTCTCCATTTTCCCCTCTACTTCTTCCACTCGTGTTAACATTTGTCTTAGGTTATTGCATATTACCACCATTTAATTTTTCATGGACATCTCCAATTTCACAAACATTTCTGACATCTCACTTTTTGTAGGTATTTGTGACTCCCTGTTGTTCAGTGATACTTTGTTCTATTACACTGTCCACACTAATCGATTCATTAGTCTGGTTTCCTTCCCGTGTCCCAAATGACAATCTAGATTGATCTCCATCATATTTTCTATTTCCTTCCTGTTGTTTCTCCAGGGTTTGGTTCTCCGGGCTTTTCTCCTGCAGGGGCATATAGTTTTTTTATTGTGCTGGTGTTTGCGTTTGATTGGGGGGTTTTGATGCCCCCTTAAGCCGATCTGCTCTTCATACCTTTAGGTTTTGACGCTGATTTTCTATTAGTGCGCAAGTGCAATTTTATCGTCCCCAAGAAAGTCCCTTTTCCTTTACTTCTAGTGACCTTTAAGACCCCTACTACTATGTTACATTGGGAGCAAGAGTGATTTAACAGTTCCACCAACCTCTGAGATCACCCAGCAATATAATCTTCCATCCCCCCCAATGCTCAGGTACAGTATACAGTGATTTACATTGGATACAACAGAAACGTAAGTGTCTTGCTGTTACCCACGGCAACTCACCATCGCCTTCTGTGCCCGAAGTACGGGACCCCTCCGTTCCTGCCTGTTCACTCTTCTGTCCCAGCCAGGACCTCAGATCCAGGTTTCCAGGTGTACCAGTGGGGGGGGGGGGTCTCTAGATGTCCAGTGTCTCACGAGATTGGTGCCTCACTAAGGGGAGAAACACCTCCACCTGCACTGCCTCCTCTACATCCGCAGAGCCTCCCCACTCTCCTGGACCTGTTGGACTTCTGATTACCGTCACATGGGCATTCACCTGAGTATTCCCTGTGTCCCTCTATGCTTGGATGCCACCGCCTCTTGCTCCAGGTCTGCCAGGGTCTTGGGACTCCACCGCCAACCACCAGCGCGCCGAGGGCTCTGCTCTGGCACAAATATGCCTCCTCCTCCTGCCTGATTCTCCCACTACTGCCATCCGCCACGAGGGCCCTCAATACACGGAGGTACCACAGGCACACACCACTTCACAAGTCAGAGTTTCAGATGGGAGTCTAGGCAACTCTCATCTAAATCCAATGGCGGGAGTCTGGAGCTCCTACTACATGCAGCCTAATGTTCAGGCCTTTCCCCCTAATTTATTTAGTTCCTGATGCATTATCTTCTATTGGTGAGAATTTATTTTATTTTTATAGCTAGCTTTTGAGTTATAATGTGGCTATTTTAGTATCTACAGTACATGTATTAATTCACATTTTAGTATTTTTGATAGATTTTGTTTTTGTGCCCTATGATTGGATCTTTTGATTCCTTTTTAATGGTAGTCTTAAAAATAATATTCTTACATTGTAATTTGTATTTCTGATCTTTGTGATTTGCAGCTATATCTTTTAGTAATTTATGATCACTTGCGATTTCTTGTCCATTTATTTATTTCTTTTCTTTTTTATTTATGATTATTTTATATGTAAAATGATTATCTGTCTGTTCTATAAATATGGTGGCCGTTATGCTTTAGATTGGGTTAGTAATTGGATTCAGCAGGGCGTTTTATCATTCATTTTGCCATGGTTGAGCGGTGAGCTGGTCTCCATTAAAATGGCTGCCATTAGTTCATTAGTCTCCATGGAAACAAGCATACAAACCTTTTGATATAAGCCTGCCTATCGCCACCTGCGTCCTATCCCTGAGGAAGTCATATGATGCGAGAAGTAATGCATTTGACGGAAGTGTGGTGATGTCACTTCTGGAAACCACCATCTTGGTACACCCTATCTCGGTTTACATGCTGTTTATGGGCTTTTTGAGCCCTGTTCTTATGTGAGTGTAATTTTATTGCTTCTGTATGATTTATTAGACATTCTTTACTATGGAAAGCATCTTGTTTTTCATTCCTTGAGTTACATCTGCCTGGATACATAGTGAAGTGAACCTGTATCTTACTCCATTGGGATCAGCATGTCACCATAGAAATAATTGTGGACACTGACAGAGCACATATTGACCTGTAGACTATATAGGTCAACACAAGGAGGTGAGCGTGCATGCCTGGTGGTGGTTGACATGGTGGTACATCCAGCTGAAGATTCACAGGCATATTTACAGATTCATTTTATATTTCTGGATGAAGAGGGATTGTGTTGGAAGTTCACAATCATCAATTGGACTGGTCTTGAAGTTCACATTCTTTGATTATGACTTTAACGACTAACGTCCGGGTATTTATTTCTGTTGGATTTTCATTATTTGATGTTTTATTAGTATTGGTATTTTTTGTTTAATACATTTCATTGTGTGTCTCGTGTATTACTATATTCACTAGTGGGTGTTTACACATCCTTTTTATTGATAAACAATCTAGATTTTTGGGTAGACCTGTTTGTATTTATTACTAGATATATTTACATATTTAATTGACTTGTGTATTAGATATTATTTGTTTTTTTTTAATTTGTTTATTACACTTGATTTATTGATTATTTATTTTTATTATGATATTAACACTATATTTTCTTTTACTTTTGTGTATCAGTACTGCTTGGACCTTGAAGAAAAGAGATATATCCTGTTTAAGTGTGTTCATGCAAATTAAAAAAAATGTATCACAGATAGTTCTCAACTGTGTTGTTGCAAACAGGAAGAAAGAGAATTGGATTCTTGACTCTTAGGCTGAGGTGGGACCTTCCAAACCCGGTGTAATCTGCTAGGGCACTTTTAGGCTGCACACGGGCTGACTGGGAGAACACCAAAATACATTATTGGTTCGATTCACCAAGGGTTTAGCAAATCCTGTTGTAAATTTGGCAAACCTGAACTTTGCGGCAAAATCCGTTAAAGTCTACAGAGGCAGTTCCTGGTAATAAATTCTGGCCATTTTAAAGAATGATAGGCAAAATAGTATCATTAAGGCATGGGAAGCTGGCCACTGCCATGTGGGATATGTACAAATGTATAAAACAAAAAAAAAATTCTATACAGCAGTGAGTGGAATGCAGTGCATGAGAGTACACCTAGAAACTGCATTGAAACACACATGACTGGTAAGTATTCCAGACATCATCTTCTCAGCATGGCTATTTCACATAGAATAATTACCTGAGTTTGCCATCTAGTGGAAATTGAAGAATATACAGTTTAAATTTTAAATCACACATAGTAAAAATATTTGCACAAAATGTCTCAGTGATCTAATAGAGGCCAAGTGCAACATAATCCTTTTTTTCATAGATAAAGAGCCATCACAAAAAATTTTATATAATTAAATTAACACATTTTGACGAATCCCATAATCAGATAATGCAGATACACAATTTAATACACTAACAGATGGTTCTATTTTTATTACACTGTGTTACAGCTCCCCATTGTGGGCATTTGATGTCTGTGTACTTATTAAAACATTAATTAAATATATCTGGCATGGTAAATTGAAGTCAGACAACCAGCCACTTATTTTGTATGATTTCCTTTTATCAAGTGTAATCCATATAAGAGAGAGTACTGCCTACATTGCAACAATGTTATGCATTGCTCTACCTGGAACTAAAATGTGGCCTATGTATGGAACACAGGTTAGGAGAATAAAATGTAATATCAGATTCCAAACAAACAAAAAAAGTGAAAATCTAATCCGTTCCTTTTAAATGTTATTCATTTCCTTAAGAATTATTTCACTAAATTAATGTTTTCTCTCTAGCTGTGCATGAGACAGCTACATTCATGGATTACAACAGAAAAATAAGCAAAAGAAAGTCTTTGTGTCAATGGAATTACCTCCATGTTCAAAGCTTTGCTCCAAAACAAATTCTTTGCAAATTTGGAGTGCTAGTTGGGAAAGAGGGGTGGGGTG
This sequence comes from Staurois parvus, assembly GCF_062004578.1. Taxonomy (NCBI): domain Eukaryota; kingdom Metazoa; phylum Chordata; class Amphibia; order Anura; family Ranidae; genus Staurois; species Staurois parvus. The sequence goes on along the minus strand of NW_028318440.1, from coordinate 255,153 downwards.
GAATTCTTGATGTTACCATCAGATGTGGGTGTTTTACTCTCTGCTGTCACCATTGGCGGGGTCTGTATGGAGTGCATGGATTTTGATACAATTCCAGAACCAGTGATTCTGAAGGCCAGCTTTGATGCTGATTTGGAAAGAGTATTCCAATCCCAGCCCCTATTACACCAAAGGAACCATTGTCAGAGGTGGTTATCATTTAGAAGCATACTCACACATAAATCCATTTCTACGTGTTAGCCTAGTACAGACAACTGAACTCTGAAGAAGTTAGATTTTTTTTTCTGCCATTGTAGGTTATAGAAAGAAACAATCAGTTTTTAACGCTATTGGTACAGCTCACAGAATTGTTAATAAAATCTGCAAGGGCAATAGGGCCATTGAATAAAAGCAAACCTTTCCTTTGCAAATGTTTCCAGAAACCACAACCTCAACCAATTTATAGGTTTTTAAGTATCTACCTAATCCGCACATGTTGGGGAAATAAGGCGTGTTTGGCTGATGGAGCAGATGTACCATTATGTTTACACAGTGGAAACAAAAGATAGCAGATGACAAACCAATACAGTGTAAGAAAACAAATATTATTGCCCCAGTATACAGTATTCCCCATTGTAGAACTTCTCCACAAGTCTGCAGAAATGATGCGCAATGACTAGACACTTTTCTTTTCTAAACTTTTTTTAATAAAAAAAAGAAAAACTTGGTACTGTTAGAAAATCAGTAACTTGAACCAAACATGGAAAAACTGAATGGCAGATACTTACCGTAATTTTCCTTTCCTGACAAGTTCCATGTCACAGCTGGGTATGGGCCTTGCCCCCCTCCCCCCATGCTTCCAAGACCTAATTCATAAATTTGAGCCCACCTGTAGCCTCAGCGTTCTGTAACTAGCCTTACCAAGTTGGGTGAGAATTGTGCTGACATGGAGCTAGTCAGGAAAGGAAAATTATGGTAGGTATTTGTCATTCAATTTTCTGTTTTCCTGACAGCTCCAAGTCAGCACAGCTGAGAACTAGCTAGCTACACAGGGGAGGGATAATGCTACACACTCCTCTATTCTGACTAAAAGCAGAAGCCAGGATGCCTCTGCCAAACTCAACTGTAATTAAGACTGCTTCTATACAGTAAGGAGCCATGAACATATATTTATTGACCCCCACGTAGCTGCCTTGCAGATAGTGCCCGGGATACACTCAGCCTCCTGCCGCTCACAAGGTCGAGACCTTTCAGGTGGACAGTGATGTGATCCCCCTGACACAGCCAACCCTTTCAATTTGTGGGCCAAGGAGATGAGCTTCACCAACCAGGAGGCAACATTTTGTTGGAAGCCGTGAAATCATTACACGCTCTACCTGGAATGACAAACATGTGCTCCAACTTTGTGATGCCAGATGTCACCTTGAAATATTTTAGAGCTTGGCCTACATCTAATGGGCTAACTTCTTGGGTACTCCCCAAGAGGGACGTAGGAAGGACAACTTTTTGTGTGATATGGACTCTGAAGGCCACTTAAGCACGATCTTGAGCATCAACATGAATAGCACCCCATCCGGGATGAATGCAAGAAAAGGTTCTTTAAACCCCAGGGCTGCTGGTTGATGGAACTGCCCCCAGGAAAGCAGTTTTTAGCGAGAGGTACCACAGGGGACAATTTTGATTGGAGGCATCTGATACAAACAAGTCCAACACCAATGGGAGATTTCACTTCATAAACAACAATCCCTTAGGTAGGTTTCAACCAAGTTGAAGAACAGTATAATTGAATTTTGGATGCTCACTGCGTGCCGGTGAAGGCAGAGATAGCTGAAATGTGGGCCCATAGCATACTTACGCATAAATCTAAATCAAGCCTCACTCGCAGAAACTTCAGAATGTGACAGATTTGTGGAGATCCCAGTGTAAATGTTTATCAGCAGCAATTCTACTGTAGGCACTGTTAGTGCTGTTCTTCTTTGCTTTCATAAGAGTATTCACAACCTTTACAGAGCACATGAGATCTATTAGGCTCCGCCTCTCAAGACCCAAGCCATGAGTTTGAGCTTGTCAGGTGTTGGATGAATGGGATTTTGGAGAAGATCCAATCTTACCAGCAGAGGGAGTGGATCCTTGACACTCATTAGGAGGGGCAAAGGCCACCAAGGCCCCTTCTACAATCTGGCATCACCACCAGAACTATCACCTTCCCTTGCCACAGCCTCAGCAGGAAGCTGAGAATCAGAGGGAGAGGCAGAAAGGCATAAGCTGTTCTGGAAATCCACTCTGCAATCAGCACCTCCACCCTGATTGCTTTTAGTTGCTGGACCCTGGAATAGAACATCAGCAACTTGGTGCTGATTGGGGATGTGAACAGGTCTACCTCTGGAAGAGATTACAAGCCTGTTTGTTCTCAAAAGACTTACAGGAGTCTGGACCATTCATTTTCATCCAGGGTTGACCTGGACAAATTGTTTGCCTAAAGATTCTTCGACTGGGCACAAGGCCACAGATAACTGCAGGATATTGACTTGGGCCAACTCTAGAATTGGAGAAACCTCCTTAAGGAAGGAGACACTGAGGGGTTTATTTACTAAACCTGGTTGACTCAGAATCTTGGGCACCTGTGCATGGCAGCCAATCAGCTTCTAACCTCAGCATGTTCAGTTAAGCTTCAGCAATAAAACCTGGAAGCTGATTGGTTTTTATGCAGAAGTGGACAAGATTCTGAGTCAACCAGGTTTAGTAAATAAACCCCTGAGTGTCCCCTTGTTTCCAGATGTAGGCCACAGTTGACATGCTGTCTGACTTCACCAGGACAAGTCCACATTGGATGAGGTATCTGAAGGCTAGGAGAGCCTGAAATTCCGTTCTTAACTCCAGGATGTTGGACACGATCTTGGACCTTTAAAAAAGGCAATTGGTCCTGAGCCCATTGCTCCTGAATTAGGGCTCTTCAAGTATTTTGCTGGTGTCTTTCTGCATCACCAGCCACTAGGTCATCAGATGGGAATGACACCGCAGAAAATTCTGCTTCTCCAATCACAAGTTTAGGCTCACTTTCATACAGGGCATAATCCATATCTTCTGACCTAGGCCCCCTGACTGCTAGCAGTCCAGAAACCCGACTTGAAATGGGATGAGAGTTCAGCCCAATCTGAGACATGAAGGATAAAAGATCTCCCAAATATTTCCTGAAATGCATGCCTTGAGTGACCATGTGTCCATCACCAAAGCTGTACCTATGTCCAAAGAGGAGCCACTAAGTGCCCATAATACGTGTATAGATAGCACAATGCACAAAATACCAGAAAGCATACTGACATTGTCACGTACCTGGATAGTGAACCTGACTTGATAAAGAATGAGAGTGCAGCGCTAACCCAAATAGCGATTAAACATATGATAGACCACATATGATAGTGGATCAGTAAAATGTCAGTGTAAGTTCATCAGATGTGCTGAAAATGCATACAGTCTCCAATATGTAAAAAACCAAAAGTAGTGACTTTCAGAAATGATAATAGCCAAATAATGCACTAACCAGATAGCGCATATTAAAGCGCATGGAGCATTTAAGACCTGCCCCTGGTGCTCAGCCACTGTATCACTGGAGCCAGGAGATGTCATCTATAGGGTGACCACTAGATGTCATCTATCCGGATGGAAGCTGAGTCCAGCCACTGTATTAGAGGATCAGGCGGATGTCATCTATAGGGCGACCACTAGATGTCATCCGTTCCAGGAGGAGCTGTGTCATGGATCCAGGGATGTCACTTGCAGATGTGTCCTTTGCTCAGCACAGCCCCAGGACCTTCAGAATTACAGGCTCCCCAGGAATAAAGAGCCCGTGGAAAAAGGTCTCAAATAGTGTGATATCGTTTATTAAAGTAGGTAAATAATCAGAAAAGAACTTACTTAACAACGGTTCAGCTGCTCATAAACGGCCAGACCAGAGGTACATGTACACAGTGGCTGAGCACCAGGGGCAGGTCTTAAATGCTCCATGCGCTTTAATATGCGCTATCTGGTTAGTGCATTATTTGGCTATTATCATTTCTGAAAGTCACTACTTTTGTTTTTTTACATATTGGAGACTGTATGCATTTTCAGCACATCTGATGAACTTACACTGACATTTTACTGATCCACTATCATATGTGGTCTATCATATGTTTAATCGCTATTTGGGTTAGCGCTGCAGTCTCATTCTTTATCAATTACTTTGGAGGTTCCCGAGGTGCCTTTTTGTGCAAGCAGCTACCGTACTTACACCTATACACTGCGCTCGATTTTATATATAGATTTTATATATAAGTTTATTTTATTAGTGAACCTGACTTGAAGAGGCAGACCTCCCATACAACTCTGGCTCAAGGACCGCTGATGGTGGGACAGCGGTCGCAGGGGCACGATGGGGTATGAGTGCCTGTGATCAGTCCAGTAATAGCGGATGAGCTGATGAGTTGTAGGCAGGGAGCAGGGTTCTGATGTAGCTGTGCTGGATGGATACTCGAGAGCAGCATGCTGAGGATGCAGGGTCAGACGAGCCAGGTTCGGTATTGGTCAGGCAGATCAGGCTTAAAGTGGCAGGAGGAAGAGTAGTCAGGTCACAGGCCAGGTCAGCAATGGAAGATCAATCAGACAGGAGCAGAGACAGAAGAATAATCCAAGACAAGCCAGAGGTCAGGGCAGGAAGCGATCAAGTGGAGGTCAGGAACAAGCTGGTTCGGTATCAGGGGACAATCACAGGAGTCAGGGAACACGAGCAGGGATAAGACCATACGGCAATGTGACAACTACTGCAGCCAATTTAAATAGTCCTTTTGGCGCCACCATTAGTGACAGGCGCACACCCGTATGTGCCTATGTCCAAGTGCCTGCACATCTGTTCAGCTCTTAAGGACTCTGCGCATGCGCATATTTATGCGCCGTGGAACTTCACCTGCACTATGGGCAGGCCTTTCCTGACATTGCCTCCTCCCTATGGGCAGCCTCCGGATGCCCAATTGGCTCCTTTTTTGTGGGTGACTGAGAAAAAACTCACAAACGAAGTTCGTAGCATGCACGTTCTGTGCAGGTTCTCATGAATTTTTAGCAAAAAATGGAGATTTTTTGGTGGCAGAATGGCTGGAGTTATTGTATGCGAACTCTGCCAGTGGCAGGAGCGACACCCAATCATCTTGGACAAAAGAAGTATAACACCGGATGTACTGCTCCAATGGTCTGATTAGTCCATTCAGTCTGTCCGTTGGTTTGTGGGTGATAGGCTGAAGAAAAAGACAGTTTGATTTTCAAGGTTTCACATAGTGCCCTCCAGAATCTTGATGTGAACTGCACCCCTCTGTCTGAAACAATGTTTACAGGAATTCCATGGAGCCTGACAATTTCTTTAATAAAGACCCGAGCAGTTTCAAAAGCGGAGGGTGTATTTTTCAGGTGCAAAAAATGGGCCATCTTTGATAGTCGGTCTACTACCACGAAGATGGCGGTACATCCTTCTGAAGGTGGGAGCTCCACTACAAAATCCATCAATATCATCTTCCATGGTCTATCAGGTACAGGCAGAGGTCTGAACAATCCCCAGGCTTTATTTCGGGTACTCTTATTTTGGGTACAGATGGTACATGCCTTTACATAAGCTTTACAGTCCTTTCCCATATCTGGCCACCAGAATGTGCATTGTGCTAGCTCTACTGTCTTGGAGACCCCGAAGTGACCCGCTAAAGGGTGGTCATGGCAATACCCAAGAACAAGGGTCTGCATTTCTTTGGGTACCAAAATTTGTTCACCTCTCAATAGAAGTCCATCCTTGCTTTTTACTGTAACTCCGGGTGGGCTAGATGCTCCTACTGATGCCTGCTGTAGTTGGGTTAATAGGCTGGTCTGTAGTAGCAGAAAGTTCCCTGCTGGCAAGATGGTGTCTGGTATTGGGGTTTCTTTTGGATCCTCAAACATGCGTGATAGTGCGTCGGGTTTTTTGTTCTTACACCCAGGCCTATAGGTAATGTGAAAGGTAAATCTCAAAAAGAATAATGCCCATCGGGCCTGACGTGGTTTAAGGCATTTAGCAGTCCTTAAGTACTCAAGATTTTTGTGATCAGTATATATTAAAATCGGATGTGTGGCTCCTTCTAGCAGGTATCTCCATTCTTCCAGGGCTACTATAATTGCCAGAAGCTCCTGGTCCCCTACGTCGTAGTTCCGTTCAGCCGAAGAGAGCTTCTGTGAGAAAAATGCTATTGGATGCATTAATTCCTTGAGTCCTTTCTGTTGGGAAAGAACTGCCCCAACTGCGTTTTCTGATGCATCTACCTCTAGGATATAAGGCAGTGTAGCGTCTGGATGGCTTAGAATAGAAGCAGTTGTGAATAGTTCCTTCAGGGTTTCGAAGGTGGCATGTGCTTCAGGGGTCCAGTGGAAACGGACCCCTAGTTTGGTGAGCTGGGTAATGGGTGAGATGAGGGCTGAGAAGTTTTTAATAAATTTTCTGTAAAAGTTGGCGAAGCCTACGAACCGTTAGATTCCCTTTTTATCTGAGGGGACTGGCCAGTCCAGGATTGCTGAGACGTTTTGTGGATCCATTTTAATTCCAGCTGTGGAAATGATCAGTCTGAGAAATGGAATACTTTGTTGTTCGAAATTGCATTTCTCGGCCTTGGCGTACAGTCCGTGCTGACAAAGTCATCCTAAGACATTCTTGACATGTCCTCGATGGATCTCCAAGGATGTGGAAAATATTAGGATGTCATCTAGATAGACTATGACAAAGATGTCAAGATAATTTTTGAAAATATCATTGATGAAATGCTGGAAGGTAGCAGGTGCGTTGCACAATCCGAATGGCATGACCAAATACTCGGAGTGGCCAAATCGGGTACGAAAAGCAGTTTTCCCGGATGCGGATCAAGTTATAGGCTCCTCTTAAGTCTAATTTCGTAAAGATGACTGCCGTTTTGAGTCTTTGAAAAAGTATGGGAACCAAGGGAAGGGGGTAACGGTTCTTTACCGTAATTTTGTTTAGTTCCCGATAATCCACACAAGGCCGTAAGGATTGGTCCTTCTTTTCCACAAAGAATATTCCCACCCCTGCCATGGATGTAGAGGGGCGAATGAATTCCTTTTGAAGGTTCTCCTCAATATATCCCTTCAATACCCCTAATTCATGTTCAGATAAGGGAAAGATGCGCCCAAAGGAAATTTCAGATCTTGGAAGTAGATCAATCGGGCAATCGTAAGGTCGGTGAGGAGGAAGGGTATCTGCTCCTCATTTGCTAAAGACATCCAAGTATCCATGGTAGGCTTGTGGGACTACTTGGGCAAGTTCAGCATCAGAGTCCATGCAAAGTAGTGTGGAGGTGGGTGAAGGTGCTATGGGTAGGCAGTGTTTTTTGCAGTATGGGGATGAAAACTGAATTTTCTCGGCCTTCCAGTCAATCTGTGGGTTGTGAGCCTGTAGCCATGGTAGGCCCAGAATGACAGGAAAGAAGGGAGAGGCAATTGCGTCTAGGCGTAATAGTTCCTGATGGTGAGTGGTTATGGTAGTCAGAAGTGGTGGGGTCTCTTTATTTACCAGTCCGGATTTAATACAAGACCCATCAGATAGAAATATGTTAAGCCCTTGTTCCTTTAGCTGCAGTGGGATGTGTTGCCGGGCTGCAAAGGATAGATCAATGAAGCAGCTGCAAGCTCCAGAATCAATAATTGCGGTCACCGATACGATTCTTCCGAGAAGCTGGAAGGAAATAGGGACAGCCATGTGAGTTGAGCTGGTAGGTAATGATGAATGATTGGCTGAAGAGAAGGAGATGCACTTACGCAGCTTGGCTGGGCAGGAATGCACATAATTGCCAGTTTCTCCACAGTACAGGCAGAAATTGTTTACTCGGCAGAGTTGGCGTTCCTCAGGAGTTAATGATGGACGAATCAAACAAAGCTGCATGGGTTCAGGTGCGTCTGATGTCTCAGGATCAGAATTTCTAGATAGCGGACTAGGCTGGACCGAAATCTTGGGTAGCATCCATGTAGGCCAAGGAACTTGGTTGGACCTTTCTAACCTGCGTTCACGTAGGCGACAATCAATCTGAATAGATAGGGTGATCAAATCCTCCAGAGAATTTGGTATGCCAACTCGGGCAAGTTAGTCTTTGAGGCCCTCAGCCAGACCGAAGCGGAACTGGTGACGCAGGGCAGCGTCGTTCCAATTAGTGTCTGCACTCCAACGTCTAGAGTCCGTGATGTAGTCCTCGGCTGCTCGGCGACCCTGTTGGAGTGCATGTAATGCTGCTTCTGCTGTGGCGGTCTGTTAAGGATCATCATACAGCTGGGCCATTGAGTCAAAGAAAGTGGACATAGTATTCAGATGTGCGTGACGATTTTCTAGCAGATGATGGGCCCAAGCTTGTGGTTCACCTTGAAGCAGAGAAATAATAAACCCCACTTTAACAGTTTCTGTGGAGAAGGTTCTTGGCTGGAGGATGAAGTAAAGCTGGCATGCGTTGCGGAACGCTCTAAACTTGCTTCAGACTCCAGTGAATCACTCAGGAGTGGGTACACAGGGTTCAGGAGGCGGAATCATGCCAACAGCATTAGCGAGAGATTCCGTGGGAGCCCCGGCTGTGGCTGGGGCAGCGGGAGTCACAGACACAGGAGCAGGTGTAGCCAGGGTTTGCATGCGTTCCTCCAGATGCACATATCCTTCCTGCAGAGTCTTGACTGCTTGGGTGAGTGCTGTCAGGTGTTGACATATTTCATCTAGAGGCAAATGTCCTCTTGCAGGTTCAGACATGGCCATATGGTACTGTCACGTACCTGGATAGTGAGCCTGACGTGAAGAGGCAGGCCTCCTGTACAACTCCGGCTCAAGGACCGCTGATGGTGGGACAGCGGTTGCAGGGTGGGGTATGAGTGCCTGTGATCAGTCCAGTAATAACGGATGAGCTGATGAGTTGTAGGCAGGGAGCAGGGTTCTGATGTAGCTGTGCTGGATGGATGGATACTCGAGAGCAGCGTGCTGAGGATGCAGGGTCAGACGAGCCGGGTTCCGTATCGGTCAGGCAGATCAGGCTTAAAGCAGCAGGAGGAAGAGTAGTCAGGTCACAGGCCAGGTCAGCAATGGAAGATCAATCAGACAGGAGCAGAGACAGAAGGGTAAATCCAAGGCAAGCCAGAGGTCAGGGCAGGAAGCGATCAAGCGGAGGTCAGGAACAAGCTGGTTCGGTATCAGAAGACAATCACAGGAATCAGGGAACATGAGCAGGGATAAGACCATACAGCAATGGGACAACTACTGCAGCCAGTTTAAATAGCCCTTTTGGCGCCATCATTAGTGACAGGCATGCTCCCGTATGCACGAGTGCGCATGTGTGCCTATGTCCAAGTGCCTGCACATCTGTTCGGCTCATAAGGACTCTGCGCATGTGCATATTTGTGCGCCGTGGAACTTCACCTGCACTATGGGCAGGCCTTTCCTGACAGACACGAAGCTCTTTGCTGAATTCTTGGATTATGTGCTTTTTTCTTTGACTCCCAGCCAGAAATGAAGAAGCTACCCTCTCTGGAGTGAGAGTGGAAACTGACTCTTTAACTTCAGTCTCATTTAATTCAACAGATGTTCACCTTGAGGCAGGAAGCCAAACTGACCACTAATTATTTAGGCTTCACCTTTTAAGATCAAGAACAAATGGTAAAGTGATGTATCTGGCCAGTCCCATAAGGGACACACCTACTAATAGGGTGATTGAAACCCCTTGACATTCTTCTGTGACAACATGCTCCAATCTTAAAGAATGAGCACTTGATTCAGGCACCATAAGAGAATTGTCAAGCAGTCCTCTGGAGGCACTTGAAATAATTCCACAGCTATGCTTCTATTTAAAGGCATTTCATTAACCTTAAAAAAGGAGGAATCAAAAACCTGGACAAAGGTCACCCTAATCTTCTTGTTCAGAAGGGACTGAAGATAATTGATTGGCTTGAGAAGGCTCTGAGACCAGTTATAATGGCCCTAAAAGGAAGTCTGGACATTTCCAGAATAGATGTCCCTTGCAGGAGATGAATTTAGCAATTCCTTTAGAGTGTCTTGATCGCATGAATAATTAATTGTGACAACTTTGTAACTATCATCCTAATCACGGTCTATTTGAACAAAGCAGGAATCATACAGTCATGTTCATCCACATGTTCTTAGGATGAATCTGGCAAGGGTTGATTTAACTGAGAAGGTCCTGAGACTACTGATTGGCAGAATAGTTGACCTCTTCACAAGGTGAGTGGAAGCAACTCTTTTAAAATGTTTTGATCACATGGTCAGTGAATGTGATAACTTGTTAGGTGTCAACTTCTTTATCCTGGCTGCTTGAACCAGCAGGGCTCATACAGTCATGCTCATCCAATTCTCCTTTTGGAAAAGTCTGAAGATGATTGTTTGCCAATGTTCATTGATAACATAGATAACCCCTTCACAGTGTGAGTGGAAACACTCCTTTAGAGTGTATTATCCTCAAGTGACAACCTGTTAGGTGTCATCATCTTTATCTTTGGTTGCTTGAACAAATCAGTATTCATGCAGTCATGTCCAACAGCATCATCCTCTTTGGAAACTCTTAAGAGGGCTGTTTTGCCTGGGAAGGCTAGGTCACTTCTCATTGCCAAAGCAGATAACCCTTTAAAAGGGTAAGTGGAAACCACTCCTTTAGAGTGTATTGACAATATGTTTATTTAATGTGACATCCTGTTAGGTGCGATATCTAGTGATGGGCTGAACACCCCCCTGTTCAGTTCACAGTCGAACATTTGAACCTACAGAATGTTCGACCGTGAACTTCAAACACAAGCAATTTACTGAGCGGTATCTTACCATCATCTGAGTATGCGTTAAGATACCGCTCAGTTACTAAAATACCGCATGAGTTATATTATTAAGTCATGTGGTATTTAAGTAGTGAAACATTCATTAATGTTTCAGCTGTTAGCAGGGTTCCTTGCTGATAGCTGATTGTAAAAAGAATTGTCGGCATTACCTGACAATTAAAAACATTTTTAAAAAATGGCATGGGGTCCCCCTACCATCCATACCAAGCCCTTTGGGTCTGTTATGGATTTTGGGGGGATCCCCATGCCATTTTGAATTTTGGTGTGGGGGTCCCCCCAAAATCCATACCAGACCTTTATCTGAGCATGCAGCCTAGCAGGTCAGGAAAGGGGAGGGGGATGAGAGAGTGCCCCCCCCCTCCTGAACCATACCAGACCACATGCCTTCAACATGGGGGGGTGCTTTGGGGCAGGAGGGCTCTCCTCCAAAGCACCTTGTCCCCTATTGATGGAGACAAGGGCCTCCTCCCCACAACCCTGGGCTGTGGTTGTGGGGGTCTGCGGTCGTTGGGCTTATTGGAATCTGGAAGCCTTCTTTCACAAGGGGTCCCCCAGATTCCGGTCCCCCCATGTGAATGAGTATGCAGTACATAGTATCGCTACCCATTCACAATAAAAAGTGTAGTGTAAAAAACACAGGAAACAGTCTTTGACAAGCAGGGGCGGACTGACAACTCATGGGGCCCCCGGGCAATAGGGGATCATGGGGCCCCTGTGTCCTTGCCCAAACAAAAAAGCCAATGAAAAAGGGCCCCCTACTCACTCTGGGCCCTCGGGCAGTGCCCTAGTTTCCAAATGGACAGTCTGCCCCTGTTGACAAGTCCTTTATTAAAAATAAAAGTAAAAAAAAAATGTCTCCTGAAGTAGATTACGATGCCTGCTGCCACCTGAAAAAAGAAAGAGAAAAAAACCCGCTCCGCTCGCAACGCCTGCTCCCAGCTGTCTGACAGTTGCGCCCTGATGACAGTTCTTCAATACTGTCATGATGCCACAAGGGGATGGGTTCACCCTGCCTCCTTGTGACATCATCCTGTGCTGTGATTGGCCAAAGCATTGCACCTGACCTGTGGTCAGGTGCATTGCTTTGACCAATCATAATGCACGGTCAGGGCGCAGTGCATTATGGGGCACTGTAGGTGAACAGCCCGCCGAATGCCCATGCCATTCATGTGTTCAGTAAACGGTCTATGTTCGAGTTGAACTTAGGTTCAACTTGAACATAGAGCCCAACACCAGTCATCTCTAGTCACGGCTGCTTAAACCATGCCTGTCCACATCTTCCTGTTCATAGTGTCGAGGAGGCTGTCTTGCCTGGCACAGCTATCAGACTTCTAATTGCCAGAACAGTCATATTTATCTGTGTCTTCTTTCTGAAAAGACTGAAGAGGGTTGCTTTGCTTGGGAAAGCTCTGAGACTGCTCATTGCCAGACTAGATAATCCTTCCACAGGGTTTTGTCTGCCACTTAACTAGCAGCTAAAGAAAAATAATAATACAGTCATGAAGTAGAAAATAGTTTGCTTAGTAACCAACCCTAAAGGGTTAACAACTGCTAGATGGAGGTTTATACTACAGCTTCCAACCACAGCCAGATTTCACCAGGTGGTTAATGAACCAAACTTTGCCCTGCCAGAGTGTAGGCTGTGTACCGGGGTGGGCTCCCCAGAATACAGTAAAATCACAAACGAGGAAAGCAACCCCAACACCAGCTTTTGTCACAACAGAATTTTACTTAGATGTGGCAAATAAACACAACCACAAATGCTGGAAACATACAATAAATTTACATACACCCAGCCCAAAGGCTGAGACCCTTGTGCTGCACAGCACGGCGCCTTCTGATGGATGAAGGTAGAAAGTGAAGTAATTTACCTACTGGCGGGCACAACTAAGCTGCCACACCTTACCTGTTATTACAAGAGATGAGCGAATCGAAGTATCCGAAGTGGAATTCGAGTCGAATCCGAAAAATAGCCTAATTCGGACGCGCGAATCGAAATTTTTCAGAAAATGGCGGCTGACATGTGCGGCGACGGAGCGGGGATGTCTGGGAAGGCGCGCAGACAAGGCGCGCTGACCCATAATGCATTCCTCAACTACATGTGATCGCATCAGCCTATCAGCAGCCAGCCAGCCAGCACTGTGTAATGGTCGAGCTATAAATAGCGGCCATTTTGGAATTCTTCATTTGCCTGCAGTTATTGAACAGAGGCAGACCGCTCTGTACTAGGGACAGGGACAGAGTTAGGGCCACAGAAACGATAATTGGGGACAGAGAAAAGTTACTTAGGGACAGAGAACCATTACTCAGGGACACAGACTTGTTAATGAGGGCCACAGAATCGTTATTTAGGGACAAAGAAACGCTAGTTAGGGCCACAGAATTCATAATCAGGGACAGACAGAATTGTTACTCAGTGCCAGAGAATTGTTACTTAGGGCCACAGAAACGTTATTAGGGCCACAGAATTGTTACTCAGGGACAGACAGAATTGTTACTGAGTGCCAGAGAATTGTTACTCAGGGACAGACAGAATTGTTACTGAGTGCCAGAGAATTGTTACTTAGGGCCACAGAAACTTTAATTAGGGCCACAGAATTTTTACTCAGGGACAGACAGAATTGTTACTGAGTGCCAGAGAATTGTTACTCAGGGACAGACAGAATTGTTACTGAGTGCCAGAGAATTGTTACTCAGGGCCACAGAAACTTTACTTAGGGCCACAGAATTTTTACTCAGGGACAGACAGAATTGTTACTGAGTGCCAGAGAATTGTTACTCAGGGACAGACAGAATTGTTACTGAGTGCCAGAGAATTGTTACTTAGGGCCACAGAAACTTTACTTAGGGCCACAGAATTGTTACTCGCACAGACACAGAATTGTTACTCGCACAGACACAGAATTGTTACTGAAGGCCACAGAACTGTTACTTAGGGCCACAGAATTGTTACTCGCACAGACACAGAATTGTTACTCACACAGACACAGAACTGTTACTGAGGGCCACAGAACTGTTACTTAGGGACAAAGAAACGCTAGTTAGGGCCACAGAATTCATACTCAGGGACAGACAGAATTGTTACGGAGTGCCAGAGAATTGTTACTCAGGGACAGACAGAATTGTTACGGAGTGCCAGAGAATTGTTACTCAGGGACAGACAGAATTGTTACTGAGTGCCAGAGAATTGTTACTTAGGGCCACAGAAACTTTAATTAGGGCCACAGAATTTTTACTCAGGGACAGACAGAATTGTTACTGAGTGCCAGAGAATTGTTACTCAGGGACAGACAGAATTGTTACCGAGTGCCAGAGAATTGTTACTCAGGGACAGACAGAATTGTTACTGAGTGCCAGAGAATTGTTACTTAGGGCCACAGAAACTTTAATTAGGGCCACAGAATTTTTACTCAGGGACAGACAGAATTGTTACTGAGTGCCAGAGAATTGTTACTCAGGGACAGACAGAATTGTTACCGAGTGCCAGAGAATTGTTACTCAGGGACAGACAGAATTGTTACTGAGTGCCAGAGAATTGTTACTTAGGGCCACAGAAACTTTAATTAGGGCCACAGAATTTTTACTCAGGGACAGACAGAATTGTTACTGAGTGCCAGAGAATTGTTACTCAGGGACAGACAGAATTGTTACTGAGTGCCAGAGAATTGTTACTTAGGGCCACAGAAACTTTAATTAGGGCCACAGAATTTTTACTCAGGGACAGACAGAATTGTTACTGAGTGCCAGAGAATTGTTACTCAGGGACAGACAGAATTGTTATTGAGTGCCAGAGAATTGTTACTCAGGGACAGACAGAATTGTTACTGAGTGCCAGAGAATTGTTACTTAGGGCCACAGAAACTTTAATTAGGGCCACAGAATTTTTACTCAGGGACAGACAGAATTGTTACTGAGTGCCAGAGAATTGTTACTCAGGGACAGACAGAATTGTTACCGAGTGCCAGAGAATTGTTACTCAGGGACAGACAGAATTGTTACTGAGTGCCAGAGAATTGTTACTTAGGGCCACAGAAACTTTAATTAGGGCCACAGAATTGTTACTCGCACAGACACAGAATTGTTACTCGCACAGACACAGAACTGTTACTGAGGGCCACAGAACTGTTACTTAGGGACAAAGAAACGCTAGTTAGGGCCACAGAATTCATACTCAGGGACAGACAGAATTGTTACGGAGTGCCAGAGAATTGTTACTCAGGGACAGACAGAATTGTTACGGAGTGCCAGAGAATTGTTACTCAGGGACAGACAGAATTGTTACCGAGTGCCAGAGAATTGTTACTCAGGGACAGACAGAATTGTTACTGAGTGCCAGAGAATTGTTACTTAGGGCCACAGAAACTTTAATTAGGGCCACAGAATTTTTACTCAGGGACAGACAGAATTGTTACTGAGTGCCAGAGAATTGTTACTCAGGGACAGACAGAATTGTTACCGAGTGCCAGAGAATTGTTACTCAGGGACAGACAGAATTGTTACTGAGTGCCAGAGAATTGTTACTTAGGGCCACAGAAACTTTAATTAGGGCCACAGAATTGTTACTCGCACAGACACAGAATTGTTACTCGCACAGACACAGAACTGTTACTGAGGGCCACAGAACTGTTACTTAGGGACAAAGAAACGCTAGTTAGGGCCACAGAATTCATACTCAGGGACAGACAGAATTGTTACGGAGTGCCAGAGAATTGTTACTCAGGGACAGACAGAATTGTTACGGAGTGCCAGAGAATTGTTACTCAGGGACAGACAGAATTGTTACTGAGTGCCAGAGAATTGTTACTTAGGGCCACAGAAACTTTAATTAGGGCCACAGAATTTTTACTCAGGGACAGACAGAATTGTTACTGAGTGCCAGAGAATTGTTACTCAGGGACAGACAGAATTGTTACCGAGTGCCAGAGAATTGTTACTCAGGGACAGACAGAATTGTTACTGAGTGCCAGAGAATTGTTACTTAGGGCCACAGAAACTTTAATTAGGGCCACAGAATTTTTACTCAGGGACAGACAGAATTGTTACTGAGTGCCAGAGAATTGTTACTCAGGGACAGACAGAATTGTTACCGAGTGCCAGAGAATTGTTACTCAGGGACAGACAGAATTGTTACTGAGTGCCAGAGAATTGTTACTTAGGGCCACAGAAACTTTAATTAGGGCCACAGAATTTTTACTCAGGGACAGACAGAATTGTTACTGAGTGCCAGAGAATTGTTACTCAGGGACAGACAGAATTGTTACTGAGTGCCAGAGAATTGTTACTTAGGGCCACAGAAACTTTAATTAGGGCCACAGAATTTTTACTCAGGGACAGACAGAATTGTTACTGAGTGCCAGAGAATTGTTACTCAGGGACAGACAGAATTGTTACGGAGTGCCAGAGAATTGTTACTCAGGGCCACAGAAACTTTACTTAGGGCCACAGAATTTTTACTCAGGGACAGACAGAATTGTTACTGAGTGCCAGAGAATTGTTACTCAGGGACAGACAGAATTGTTACTGAGTGCCAGAGAATTGTTACTCAGGGACAGACAGAATTGTTACTGAGTGCCAGATAATTGTTACTCAGGGCCCCAGAAACTTTACTTAGGGCCACAGAATTTTTACTCAGGGACAGACAGAATTGTTACTGAGTGCCAGAGAATTGTTACTCAGGGACAGACAGAATTGTTACTGAGTGCCAGAGAATTGTTACTTAGGGCCACAGAAACTTTAATTAGGGCCACAGAATTTTTACTCAGGGACAGACAGAATTGTTACTGAGTGCCAGAGAATTGTTACTCAGGGACAGACAGAATTGTTACGGAGTGCCAGAGAATTGTTACTCAGGGACAGACAGAATTGTTACTGAGTGCCAGAGAATTGTTACTTAGGGCCACAGAAACTTTAATTAGGGCCACAGAATTTTTACTCAGGGACAGACAGAATTGTTACTGAGTGCCAGAGAATTGTTACTCAGGGACAGACAGAATTGTTACCGAGTGCCAGAGAATTGTTACTCAGGGACAGACAGAATTGTTACTGAGTGCCAGAGAATTGTTACTTAGGGCCACAGAAACTTTAATTAGGGCCACAGAATTTTTACTCAGGGACAGACAGAATTGTTACTGAGTGCCAGAGAATTGTTACTCAGGGACAGACAGAATTGTTACGGAGTGCCAGAGAATTGTTACTCAGGGCCACAGAAACTTTACTTAGGGCCACAGAATTTTTACTCAGGGACAGACAGAATTGTTACTGAGTGCCAGAGAATTGTTACTCAGGGACAGACAGAATTGTTACGGAGTGCCAGAGAATTGTTACTCAGGGACAGACAGAATTGTTACTGAGTGCCAGAGAATTGTTACTTAGGGCCACAGAAACTTTAATTAGGGCCACAGAATTTTTACTCAGGGACAGACAGAATTGTTACTGAGTGCCAGAGAATTGTTACTCAGGGACAGACAGAATTGTTACCGAGTGCCAGAGAATTGTTACTCAAGGACAGACAGAATTGTTACTGAGTGCCAGAGAATTGTTACTTAGGGCCACAGAAACTTTAATTAGGGCCACAGAATTTTTACTCAGGGACAGACAGAATTGTTACTGAGTGCCAGAGAATTGTTACTCAGGGACAGACAGAATTGTTACGGAGTGCCAGAGAATTGTTACTCAGGGCCACAGAAACTTTACTTAGGGCCAGAGAATTTTTACTCAGGGACAGACAGAATTGTTACTGAGTGCCAGAGAATTGTTACTCAGGGACAGACAGAATTGTTACGGAGTGCCAGATAATTGTTACTCAGGGCCCCAGAAACTTTACTTAGGGCCACAGAATTTTTACTCAGGGACAGACAGAATTGTTACTGAGTGCCAGAGAATTGTTACTCAGGGACAGACAGAATTGTTACTGAGTGCCAGAGAATTGTTACTTAGGGCCACAGAAACTTTACTTAGGGCCACAGAATTGTTACTCGCACAGACACAGAATTGTTACTCGCACAGACACAGAATTGTTACTGAGGGCCACAGAACTGTTACTTGGGGCCACAGAAACGTTAATCAGGGACACAGAATTGTTACTGAGGGCCACAGAACTGTTACTTAGGGCCACAGAATTGTTACTCGCACAGACACAGAATTGTTACTCAGGGACACAGAATTGTTACTCAGGGACACATAATCGTTTAATTAAAGAGTATGTCAGACAACATGCAGAGGAGTGGCAGAGGAGGCAATGTTTTAGGAGCGAGCAGACGTGGCAGCAGAGGAAGGGGTCGAGGCAGCACTATTCGCAGCCAGAGGCCAGTGCTCCCGGTGTCATCCAGCGGTCGTGTCTCCACCGACAACCCTGCCGTCGTCGATTGGTTGGCTCGGTCGTCTTCCTCTTCCCAGGTCACCTCTGACACCTACAGCCAACGGTCGGTGGGTACGTCAGACACAACCGTTAGTTGGCATGGCCCGGGACCAAGCCCACTGAAATCACGTGTCCTCTACCTGCCCCTGTCCTTTGGTGTTCCCTCACCAAGCGAAGTATCGCATGCTGTGGGCTCAGCCCCACTGTACAGTGAGGAAGAGCTAACAGAGGGCGGTCAGGAACGGGGGGAGACATCCGCCTTTTCAGCAGCCAGGCGAAGAAGTAGTGGCGAGGAGAGTGGCTCGGTAGCCGGTCTAGAGACAGGTCTGTCTCCTGACCCAGACGCAGCCGAGGGGGCTAGTAGTGAGGCGGAGACCCTACTTGATGATGAGGAGGTTGATCGCACTTGGCAGCCTCGTCGTCATCAGGCAATTTCTTCCGCATCATCAGGAGAAGAGGGTGGCAGCTTGGCAGCGAGCAAAACAGTCGGTGGGTTGCCCAGGAGACAGCAGCAGGGTCGCAGCAGTGTCAGTGGAGCCAAACGTCCACGGAGTAGAGCACCAGCTCCACTGCAGCCTACCACCACGGCCAGTAGTGGTGCCGGTGTGCACGGAGGAAGCAGCAGTCAGCCAGTGAGGAGTATCGGGGGCAAAGTTTCCTACTCGGCGGTGTGGCAATTTTTCGTCAAGCCGCCCGAGGAAGTAAACGTAGCCGTATGTCGACTATGTGGCCAGAAAGTCAAGCGTGGCCAGGGGGCCCATGTTGGGACTACAGCGTTGCGGCAGCATATGCAGCGTCGCCATTTGGTGGCCTGGGAAAACCGTGATAAAGATACGGCGGTTCTGCCCGCCCCAGCCCCCGCTCCATCACCCGCTCCGTTACTTGCTCCGTCACCCGACGTCAATCGCCCTCCATCAGCCAGTCAAGGCTCCAACACCTCTGCTGAGGGGAGTTGTCGCTCGTTGGCATCTTCCGCTCGTTCAGATGCTCCTTCTCCTGCTACTCCTCTTCACGGATTCCGTCAGCAGTCTTTCTTGGAATCCGTTTCCAAGAGACAACAGTTTGCGAGCACGCACCCGACGGTGCAAAAGCTGAACGTCCTCCTGTCCAAGTTGCTGGTGCTGCAGTCCCTCCCTTTCCAAGTGGTGGACTCAGCACCTTTCAGAGAAATGATGGCTTGTGCCGCGCCGCGGTGGAGAGTGCCAAGCCGTCATTTCTTCGCCAAAAAGGCAGTGCCAGCCCTGCATTCACATGTAGAAGACATGGTGGGCCAGTCTTTGAGCATGTCGGTCTCTGCCAAAGTGCACGGCAGCGCCGACGTGTGGAGCTGTAACTACGGTCAGGGACAGTACATGTCATTTACGGCCCACTGGGTGAACGTGGTGCCGTCACAGCCGCACCAGCAACTTGGACAGGTCACGCCGCTTTTGCCTCCACGTTTGCACGTCCTTGGTCCGGCAAAGATGTCCGCCTCTACCACCTCTTCTTCCGCCGTGTCCTCAGCCGCCACCCCCGTGCCAAGTCCCATTACCCGACCGGCATATCACATGTGCAGGGCGCAACGGTGTCACGCTGTTCTGCACCTGGTATGCCTTGGCGAACGTAGTCACACAGGGGAGGAACTTCTGAGTGTAATGAACAGAGAAATCGACAGATGGCTGTCTCCGCGCAAACTGAAAATCGGAACCATGTTGACCGACAACGGAAAGAACATGGTGTCTGCTCTGCGTCAAGGAAGGTTGTGCCATGCGCCATGCATGGCTCACGTGTTCAATCTGGTTGTCAAGCGGTTCTTAAAATCCACCATCCCACTGCAAGACATCCTTAAAATGTCACGTAAACATTGCATGCATTTCAGCCATTCCTACACCGCAAAGCACACCCTCCTTGAGCTGCAGCGGCAGAACGGAATTCCACAGCATCGCCTGATCTGCGACGTTGCAACAAGGTGGAATTCAACCCTACACATGTTAGACCGCCTTTACGAACAGCGAAAGGCCATCACCGATTTCCTGATGTTACAAGCGGATAAAGGTACTCCCCTGTGTAACTTCGATGTCAGCCATTGGCAGCTCATGCGTGACACCTGCCGCTTGCTCAGGCCCTTTGAGGAGGCCACGCTATTCGTGAGTCGGCAGGACTATGGGATGAACGACGTCATTCCTCTGTTGCACGTCCTTGAACAAATGCTGTTAACAATGGCTGGTCAGGGTGCGGTAGACGTGGCGCACAGATCTCAACGCCACATGACCCCTGTGGGGGCAGGACAGGAAGAAGAGGAGGAGGTAGAGGAGGACATTTGTGCTCAGGAATTATTGAGTGAAATGGGTGGTTTTTCCACTCAGCGGACAGGAGTGGAGGAGCAGGAGCATCTGGTAGAGGAGGAGGAGGAGGAGACAGAGGACCCAGACGCACCGTGGCAGTATGCTGTGGAGATGGAGGCAGGGAGTCCCTCGCATTCCTTGGCACAAATGGCCCATAGCATGCTCGGTTGCTTGCGTAGCGACAGCCGAATAATAACCATCAGACAGAGGGATGACTTTTGGCTGTCCACCTTGTTGGACCCTCGCTACCGTTCCAAAATGGTGGCCTTTTTCACACCTGCTGAGAGGGAGGCCAAAATAACGTACTATAAAAACCACCTATGTAGTCAGTTGGTCTCTGCCTTTGTGCGCCAACGTCCATCCTCAGACACTGTGGGCCCTGTGCGCTCGCGTTCCGCTGCCATGGCAGCAGGGGAGGGGTGGGGTGGTAGGAGCAGTGGCAGCTCCACCAGCAGCAGCTGCCTCAGTCTGCAGTCGATGATGAGTAGCTTTCTTCACCAGCGCAGTGAGGAAACTACTAACCAGCCGCAGCAGCAGCATCAGGTGGACCTGGAGCAGGACCTCAAACAACAGGCTTGGGCCTACTTGGACAGCACCCTGCCAACCGAGGTAGACAATCCCCTTGACTACTGGGCAACGAAACTTGACCTTTGGCCCCAACTAGCTGAATTTGCCCTTGAAAGGCTGTCATGCCCAGCCAGTAGCGTGGCATCGGAGCGCGTGTTTAGTGCGGCAGGAGGTATTGTAACTCCGCGGAGGACACGACTGTCCACCCAAAGTGTGGAGAGACTCACGTTTGTGAAAATGAATCAGGCGTGGATTAGTCTGGATTTCAAACCACCAGTTCCTGACACAACTGACTAAATCCGCCATGAATCATGCCTCAAACATGTGCCACTTTGAGGTCTCCTCACACACTGCTGGTGTGTAGAATTTTTTGACATAGGGTGCTGGCAGATTATGGGCCTCCTATAGCTGCTGCCAGGCCCCTAATCTGCCATAGGCCCCTATATACCGCTTCCTCATGCTGCTGCCAGGTCCAGAGTCTCTCATGCCATGTGCCACTTTCAGGTCTCCTCACACTGCTGGTGTGTAGAATTTTTTGACATAGGGTGCTGGCAGATTACGGGCCTCCCATAGCTGCTGCCAGGCCCCTAATCTGCCATAGGCCCCTATATACCGCCTCCTCATGCTGCTGCCAGGTCCAGAGTCTGTCATGGGTCCCTGTACGGCCTCCCATTGCTGCTGTCTCCATCGCCACACTCTGCCATGTGCCACTTTCAGGTCTCCTCACACTGCTGGTGTGTTGAATTTTTTGACATAGGGTGCTGGCAGATTATGGGCCTCCTATAGCTGCTGCCAGGCCCCTAATCTGCCATAGGCCCCTATATACCGCTTCCTCATGCTGCTGCCAGGTCCAGAGTCTCTCATGCCATGTGCCACTTTCAGGTCTCCTCACACTGCTGGTGTGTAGAATTTTTTTGACATAGGGTGCTGGCAGATTAAGGGCCTCCCATAGCTGCTGCCAGGCCCCTAATCTGCCATGGGCCCCTATATACCGCCTCCTCATGCTGCTGCCAGGTCCAGAGTCTGTCATGGGTCCCTGTACGGCCTCCCATTGCTGCTGTCTCCATCGCCACACTCTGCCATGTGCCACTTTCAGGTCTCCTCACACACTGCTGGTGTGTAGAATTTTTTGACATAGGGTGCTGGCAGATTATGGGCCTCCCATTGCTGCTGCCAGGCCCCTAATCTGCCATAGGCCCCTATATACCGCTTCCTCATGCTGCTGCCAGGTCCAGAGTCTCTCATGCCATGTGCCACTTTCAGGTCTCCTCACACTGCTGGTGTGTAGAATTTTTTGACATAGGGTGCTGGCAGATTAAGGGCCTCCCATAGCTGCTGCCAGGCCCCTAATCTGCCATAGGCCCCTATATACCGCCTCCTCATGCTGCTGCCAGGTCCAGAGTCTGTCATGGGTCCCTGTACGGCCTCCCATTGCTGCTGTCTCCATCGCCACACTCTGCCATGTGCCACTTTCAGGTCTCCTCACACTGCTGGTGTGTTGAATTTTTTGACATAGGGTGCTGGCAGATTATGGGCCTCCTATAGCTGCTGCCAGGCCCCTAATCTGCCATAGGCCCCTATATACCGCTTCCTCATGCTGCTGCCAGGTCCAGAGTCTCTCATGCCATGTGCCACTTTCAGGTCTCCTCACACTGCTGGTGTGTAGAATTTTTTTGACATAGGGTGCTGGCAGATTATGGGCCTCCTATAGCTGCTGCCAGGCCCCTAATCTGCCATAGGCCCCTATATACCGCTTCCTCATGCTGCTGCCAGGTCCAGAGTCTCTCATGCCATGTGCCACTTTCAGGTCTCCTCACACTGCTGGTGTGTAGAATTTTTTGACATAGGGTGCTGGCAGATTACGGGCCTCCCATAGCTGCTGCCAGGCCCCTAATCTGCCATAGGCCCCTATATACCGCCTCCTCATGCTGCTGCCAGGTCCAGAGTCTGTCATGGGTCCCTGTACGGCCTCCCATTGCTGCTGTCTCCATCGCCACACTCTGCCATGTGCCACTTTCAGGTCTCCTCACACTGCTGGTGTGTTGAATTTTTTGACATAGGGTGCTGGCAGATTATGGGCCTCCTATAGCTGCTGCCAGGCCCCTAATCTGCCATAGGCCCCTATATACCGCTTCCTCATGCTGCTGCCAGGTCCAGAGTCTCTCATGCCATGTGCCACTTTCAGGTCTCCTCACACTGCTGGTGTGTAGAATTTTTTTGACATAGGGTGCTGGCAGATTAAGGGCCTCCCATAGCTGCTGCCAGGCCCCTAATCTGCCATGGGCCCCTATATACCGCCTCCTCATGCTGCTGCCAGGTCCAGAGTCTGTCATGGGTCCCTGTACGGCCTCCCATTGCTGCTGTCTCCATCGCCACACTCTGCCATGTGCCACTTTCAGGTCTCCTCACACACTGCTGGTGTGTAGAATTTTTTGACATAGGGTGCTGGCAGATTAAGGGCCTCCCATAGCTGCTGCCAGGCCCCTAATCTGCCATGGGCCCCTATATACCGCCTCCTCATGCTGCTGCCAGGTCCAGAGTCTGTCATGGGTCCCTGTACGGCCTCCCATTGCTGCTGTCTCCATCGCCACACTCTGCCATGTGCCACTTTCAGGTCTCCTCACACACTGCTGGTGTGTAGAATTTTTTGACATAGGGTGCTGGCAGATTATGGGCCTCCCATTGCTGCTGCCAGGCCCCTAATCTGCCATAGGCCCCTATATACCGCTTCCTCATGCTGCTGCCAGGTCCAGAGTCTCTCATGCCATGTGCCACTTTCAGGTCTCCTCACACTGCTGGTGTGTAGAATTTTTTGACATAGGGTGCTGGCAGATTAAGGGCCTCCCATAGCTGCTGCCAGGCCCCTAATCTGCCATAGGCCCCTATATACCGCCTCCTCATGCTGCTGCCAGGTCCAGAGTCTGTCATGGGTCCCTGTACGGCCTCCCATTGCTGCTGTCTCCATCGCCACACTCTGCCATGTGCCACTTTCAGGTCTCCTCACACTGCTGGTGTGTTGAATTTTTTGACATAGGGTGCTGGCAGATTATGGGCCTCCTATAGCTGCTGCCAGGCCCCTAATCTGCCATAGGCCCCTATATACCGCTTCCTCATGCTGCTGCCAGGTCCAGAGTCTCTCATGCCATGTGCCACTTTCAGGTCTCCTCACACTGCTGGTGTGTAGAATTTTTTTGACATAGGGTGCTGGCAGATTATGGGCCTCCTATAGCTGCTGCCAGGCCCCTAATCTGCCATAGGCCCCTATATACCGCCTCCTCATGCTGCTGCCAGGTCCAGAGTCTGTCATGGGTCCCTGTACGGCCTCCCATTGCTGCTGTCTCCATCGCCACACTCTGCCATGTGCCACTTTCAGGTCTCCTCACACACTGCTGGTGTGTAGAATTTTTTGACATAGGGTGCTGGCAGATTACGGGCCTCCCATAGCTGCTGCCAGGCCCCTAATCTGCCATGGGCCCCTATACCGACTCCTCATGCTGTGACGTTGCAACAAGGTGGAATTCAACCCTACATATGTTAGACCGCCTTTACGAACAGCAAAAGGCCATCACAGATTTCCTGATGTTAAAAGCGGATAAAGGTATTCCCTGTGTAACTTAGATGTCAGCCATTGGCAGCTCATGCGTGACACCTGCGCTTGCTCAGGCCCTTTGAGGAGGCCACGCTATTCGTGAGTCGGCAGGACTATGGGATGAACGACGTCATTCCTCTGTTGCACGTCCTGGAACAAATGCTGTTAACAATGGCTGGTCAGGGTGCGGTAGACGTGGCGCACAGATCTCAACGCCACATGACCCCTGTGGGGGCAGGACAGGAAGAAGAGGAGGAGGTAGAGGAGGACATTGGTGCTCAGGAATTATTGAGTGAAATGGGTGGTTTTTCCACTCAGCGGACAGGAGTGGAGGAGCAGGAGCATCTGGTAGAGGAGGAGGAGGAGGAGGAGACAGAGGACCCAGACGCACCGTGGCAGTATGCTGTGGAGATGGAGGCAGGGAGTCCCTCGCATTCCTTGGCACAAATGGCCCATAGCATGCTCGGTTGCTTGCGTAGCGACAGCCGAATAATAACCATCAGACAGAGGGATGACTTTTGGCTGTCCACCTTGTTGGACCCTCGCTACCGTTCCAAAATGGTGGCCTTTTTCACACCTGCTGAGAGGGAGGCCAAAATAACGTACTATAAAAACCACCTATGTAGTCAGCTGGTCTCTGCCTGTCTGCGCCAACGTCCATCCTCAGACACTGTGGGCCCTGTGTGCTCGCGTTCCGCTGCCATGGCAGCAGGGGAGGGGTGGGGTGGTAGGAGCAGTGGCAGCTCCACCAGCAGCGGCTGCCTCAGTCTGCAGTCGATGATGAGTAGCTTTCTTCACCAGCGCAGTGAGGAAACTACTAACCAGCCGCAGCAGCAGCAGCAGCATCAGGTGGACCTGGAGCAGGACCTCAAACAACAGGCTTAGGCCTACTTGGACAGCACCCTGCCAACCGAGGTAGACAATCCCCTTGACTACTGGGCAACGAAACTTGACCTTTGGCCCCAACTAGCTGAATTTGCCCTTGAAAGGCTGTCATGCCCGGCCAGTAGCGTGGCATCGGAGCGCGTGTTTAGTGCGGCAGGAGGTATTGCAACTCCGCGGAGGACACGACTGTCCACCCAAAGTGTGGAGAGACTGACGTTTGTGAAAGTGAATCAGGCGTGGATTAGTCTGGATTTCAAACCACCAGTTCCTGACACAACTGACTAAATCCGCCATGAATCATGCCCCAAACATGTGCCACTTTCAGGTCTCCTCACACTGCTGGTGTGTTCCATTTTTTGTCATAGGGTGCTGGCAGATTACGGGCCTCCCATAGCTGCTGCCAGGCCCCTAATCTGCCATGGGCCCCTATACCGCCTCCTCATGCTGCTGCCAAGTCCAGAGTCTCTCATGGGTCCCTGTACGGCCTCCCATTGCTGCTGTCTCCATCGCCACACTCTGCCATGTGCCACTTTCAGGTCTCCTCACACTGCTGGTGTATTCCATTTTTTGTCATAGGGTGCTGGCAGATTACGGGCCTCCCATAGCTGCTGCCAGGCCCCTAATCTGCCATGGGCCCCTATACCGCCTCCTCATGCTGCTGCCAGGTCCAGAGTGTGTCATGGGTCCCTGTACGGCCTCCCATTGCTGCTGTCTCCATCGCCACACTCTGCCATGTGCCACTTTCAGGTCTCCTCACACTGCTGGTGGGTTCCATTTTTTGTCATAGGGTGCTGGCAGATTACGGGCCTCCCATAGCTGCTGCCAGGCCCCTAATCTGCCATGGGCCCCCGTACCGACTCCTCATGCTGCTGCCAGGCCCGTAATCTGTCATGGGCCCCTGTTGTCGCTTGTTGGCATATTCCGCTCGTTCAGATGCTCCTTCTCCTGCTACTCCTCTTCACGGATTCCGTCAGCAGTCTTTCTTGGAATCCGTTTCCAAGAGACAACAGTTTGCGAGCACGCACCAGACGGTGCAGAAACTGAACGTCCTCCTGTCCAAGTTGCTGCTGCCAGGCTCGTAATCTGTCATGCGCCCCTGTACCGCCTCCTCATGCTGCTGCCAGGTCCAGAGTGTGTCATGGGCCCCCGTACCGACTCCAAATGCTGCTGCCAGGCGCGTAATCTGTCATGGGCCCCTGTACCGCCTCCCCATGCTGCTGCCAGGTCCAGATTGTGTCATGGGTCCCTGTACGGCCTCCCATTGCTGCTGCCAGGCCTGTAATCTGCCATGGGCCCCCCTACCGACTCCTCATGCTGCTGCCAGGCCCGTAATCTGCCATGGGCCCCTGTACCGCCTCCTCATGCTGCTGCCAGGTCCAGAGTGTGTCATGGGTCCCTGTACGGCCTCCCATTGCTGCTGTCTCTATCGCCACACTCTGCCATGTGCCACTTTCAGGTCTCCTCACACTGCTGGTGGTTTCCATTTTTGTCATAGGGTGCTGCATGGCCTCCCATTGCTGCTGCCTCCACCGCCACACTGTGGCTCCACACTCTGGTTTTGGCCCCGTGACTGGCCAAATGAGTGAAGTGTGCGGTGATTCTAAGATCGACGGCACTCATCTGCATGTCATACTGCCTGACAGTATTATTTCTCTTCCCCAGCAGACTCCAAGGGCATTTAAATTAAAGGTACAGTGTTCAGCACTAATATTAAGTCTCTCTGAAGCCTAGAAACACCCTTTTTTAAGTTAAATTCACAGCGAATATATTCGACTCGAATCAAAATTTTTCTACGAATTCGCCGAATCAGTCGAATCGAATTTTTGAATACTTCGCTCATCTCTAGTTATTACCCTAAAAGAGCAGGAATCAGTGTATGGGTGTATGGTATGGGCTAGGCTGCGGTGCAGCACAACAGCTTACAATCTTACACAAATCTACAGTATTCCCCCTCCCATAACTGGTCCTGTAGCACGTGCCTGAGTATTCCTTCTGAGCAAAACGCCAGTCTGGCTTGAGTCTGTAGGATTTTATCAGCTCTCCAATGTGAAATGTCGCTTAAAGTTATGAAGTCCTTCCAATGATCAGTAACAACACTTGTGGCCTGACACAAACAGAGATCCTAACTAACTAACTATAGGCCTGGACTCAAGGCGCCAACACTGAAATGAGGTGCGTGCACGATCTTCCCGACCCGGGTCTGCTTTTCATGCGCTGGTGATTCTGAACAGAACAAATGTCTCTCCAACAAGCATGCGGTCTCGCCGTATATGTTGCTTAGTTACTCTGCTCTCATCAGCATTCCTGGCAGCAATCTCATCAGCATTCCTGGCAGCAATCTCATCAGCTTCACTTAGCTGCAGCTCTGGTTACGGAGGGATGCTCTCACACCTGGATGTCATCAGATTCTCAGCTCACACGGCCCCCCTCATTCACCATTCTCCAGAACATGGCTGCTCTCTCTTCTTCCTGTTCTCTCTCAACTCTGAAGAGGTGGACAAAACTCCACCTCTTCATGAATATAGAAATATCTATGCAGTCTGAGGCTGTGTTAGAAAAACAATGACATCTTGTGGCTAAACTGCAGAATGTCAGTCAAAACATTTAATTTACTCCACACAAGCAGTATTCAAACAATGAGAGCTGTTTCCCCATCTCACAAGAGAGCAGGAGATCATGAAAATGTTTTGCAACAAAAAGGTAGGAATATGCAACAGAATTACAATAATATTTTGCAATGTACACAGACCATCCAAGGACATTTGTGGCATCATAAAAACCTTCTCTTTTTTTTTTTCTTTGAGAAACTGGAGAGCACAAACAAAATATAAAAGGATTTCCTATATTCCAACAGGCAATGCTGGCTACAGTAGTTATCCACAGGCGAGTCCTCTACCTTCTCTAGGAATGCTGGTCTTTTGAGAGGGTTAGCATAATGGCATAACAGTAAAGCAGACATAAGAAGCCACCAACAGGTTAATGCCATGTGTAAACAGACTACCTCTGGAGGAGCTCAGGGTATGCAGAGCGGCTGCAGGGAGCAAGGCACAACAATACCCGGCAATGCAGCATTCATTTGGATACAAAGCATTTTTACATTTAGCTCACCAAACTTTCGCCATCCGACTGTAAACTCTGGCACTGCGCAGGTGTGCGTGCCAAGGGGAGAGTCTGCTGACACCACTGCCCAGTTCACATGGACCCAGCGGACCCCATACAAGGCTGTTCGCCATGATAAAAGCCACCCCGAGGACCAGCAACAGGGCTCCCTGGATTATGGGTCATTTAACTAGTACACCAGGGATGGTACATCCAGTTGAAACCCACATGTATGAAAGGACAGCCAGCCGTTAAGACCAGCCAGGTAGAGGATCACACCTAGGTCCTGCACATGGGAGGAAAAAAGAGGAACGCCGAGGCTGCAGGTGGGCTCAAATTTATGAGTTAGATCCCGAGAGTATGGGGGGGGGACCCTTACCCAGCTGTGCTGACATGGGGGGGGGGGGGGGGGCGAGGCTCTTACTCAGCTATGCTGACATGGAGATGTCAGGAAACAGCTTTTTTTTTTTTTCAGTTTTGTGTGAACGGTTGTTTAAGCCTTGGTTCACACCTATGCGTTTTTTTGGTGCTTTTTACAGAAACACACTACAGTCCATTTAACTTGGTTTCCTATAGGACACATTCACATCTATGCTTTTTCAATCGCTGTTTTTGGAAAGGGTCAGGTACTTCTTAGAAAATAAAAAATGGTGCATTTTTTTTGGTTCATTATACTTCAAATGGAGACGCTACAGAAAAACAAGTAGTGTATTTATGAAGCATTTTGCATTTTTAATCTGCCTAACCTCAAACTGGACAGAAAAGAGCATACAAAATGCATCAAAAAAGTGTGAAAATGCATCAAAAACGCACCACAAACAGCCCTGTAGAAATGGATCAAAAACAAGCTGCATAGGTGTGAACCAGGCCTTAGAGTGAAAGATGGCTTTCATCAATAAAAACTGAATTGTTCTTTAATAGGCTCATGGTTTACCATTACCCATATGAAAAACATAACAGTTGTAGTCTCCAGAGCTTTCGCTGATGTATTTGATAACCAAGATATAATTATCATAAAAACCTTTGTTGGGATTCTGTAGGGACAAACACACCTAATGTGATCACTGTGTTTGGGAAAACACACTTCTGTAATTGTTCTTCCAATCTGCAGACAATTGCATTTTGTATCCCAAGGTCTGATGCAGCACTTTTCTTTGAATGAATCCACTTATATGAGTGAAATAGTTGATAACTATTATTATATATATAATTATTATGCCAACAGTTTGCACAGTGCTTTACAAAATGAAGGTAGACATTACAGTTACAATACAATTTGGTACAAGAGGAAACAGAGGGACCTGCTCGTTAGAGCTTACAATATAGCAGGAAGGGTTGAGTGATATAAAAGATAATAGCTGTGGGGGATGAGCTGATGGAGGAAATAAATGGCAGTTAACTAGAAGCAGGATAGGCTTCTTTAACCGCCTCCCACCCACCATATAAGGAAATGATGGATGGACGGTGGTTCTCTTGTTCTGGGAGGACGTCCTATGACGTCCTCCCACTCTAACCGTGTGTGCCCCCGGGGGCGTGCAGCGCGGCTATCGATGGTGCACTGTGTCCCTGGGACACAGCAGATCACCGATCAGTGAAAAGAGCTGATGACTTTGGCTCTGTCATGTGATGAGCTGTGTCCAATCACACCTCAGAGGGGACATCTACACTGATCATCAGAGCACTGATGATCAGTGCCCTGATGATCAGTGTAGCCCCATCAGCTACACCTGTCAGTGTCCATCAATGTCACCTGTCAGTGCCCATCAGTGCCACATCAAATCCACATATCAGTGCCTACTACTGCACATCAATGCCACATATCAGTGCCCATCTAAGCTGCATTTCAGTGCCAACTATTAGTGCCAGTCAGTGCCACCTATACGTGATGCCAGTTAGTGCCACCTATCAGTTCCCGTCAGTGCCGCCTAACAGTTCCAGTCAGTGCCGCCTAACAGTGCCAGTCAGTCCCACCTATATGTGCCAGCCAGTGCTGCCTATCAGTGCCGCCTATCAGTGCCATACATGAGTACTGCCTTTCAGTGCCCATCCGTGATGTCTGTCAATGCCCACCAGTGATGCCTGTCAATGCCCATCAATGCCACCTACCAGTGCCTTCTCATTAGTGCCCATCACTGCCACCTATCAGTGCCCATCACTGCAGCCTCATTAGCACACATCAGTGAAGGAGAAAAATCACTCATTTACAAAATTTTATAACAGAAACTAAGAAAAAAAAGTGTTTCAAAATTTTTAGTTGTTTTTGGTTTATGTATCAAAAAATAAAAACCCAGTGGTGATTAAATACCACCAAAAGAAAGCTCTATCTGTCTCAAAAAATGAAAGCTGAAAATTGGCCTGGGCAGGAAGGGGGTGAAAGTGCCCAGTAGGCAAGTGGTTAAAGAGAAGGGTTTTCAGGGATTGTCTAAAGGTGGATCATCTGATGGTAGATATAGTTAACTTGTAATTCAAAAAATATGGATAGCGCCACAAAAATTAAACACTATAGTGAAAAAATATAAGCTACACAACCTAACCTTAGAAGGTGCATATATCAGTGGAAAAACAGGTTTGCGCTCATATTAACAACCCAATTATAAATATATCCACAATATATAATCATATTACCTGTAATAATAAAAATAATTAATAGTGTCCAAATAAATTGTGAAAAAAATATATGTATGTATATGTGCCAAAAAAATCCAAACACCAATAAAAGACTATCTTTTTCTTTGTGTCTTAAACGATTTTCACTTTCAAATTAATATCTCTGTGTCCAACCAAATTCACCGTGCAATAATCCACCACCAGATAAATTAAATGAACTCACCAGAGCAATATGCTGATCAAGTTATAAATCAGCATAAGCGCTTTGTTCTCTGGGAGCAATACTCTGCAGGAGAATAATCAGCAATGTGGAGTAATTCCGTATGGTCCCCGCCTCTTCATATGCTCAGAATGGTACTCGGAAGTCAAGAGAGGAAAAGCTCATGGTGCAGTATCATAAAAACAATTTTTTATTTAAAATCAACATTACACTCACAATCAACAGTGTCTAAGCCGACACCAGCACAAAACAGCGTTCTCAGTATCAAACGAACCCAACCTCCTCAGGCATCCACGAACGCCGACAGCTCAGGGAACGTCATGACGTCACATCCACTATCTCCGCACATATATATATATACATATATTTTTTTCACAATTTATTTGGACACTATTAATTATTTTTATTATTAATATGATTATATATTGTGGATAGATTTATAATTGGGTTGTTAATATGATCGCAAACCTGTTTTTTCACTGATAGTTAACTTGTGTCTGTAAAAGAAAAGAATAGCAAAAATTGTCCTTCACAGAATGCGAGGCTATAATTTACACCTGTTAATCTTGGTGTGGATCAATGTAACCACTGCTTTTTGCTGAATAACTACCTTACTGACTATTGCTGTGACAAAGACAGTTACAAATCTGGAAAGTGCAACTACATGGCCATATTCCTGTAATTTAAAACAACAGGACTCCACTTTATCCTTCGTACATGATGTGGACAGATTTACAGTATGATTGATTTGAGGTTAGTAAATCTCTCCATAGGTCTGATGTAAAGAAAACAATGCATTACTTAAAGTGGCCCAGTCACTGCAGGGGTGTTTGTACATAATGAAGACCCTGTAAAAGACAAAGCAGTATACCTATCTTTGCAGAGGCCCATGTGTTAAAACACTGCTGTTCTGCTTTGCACCATCCACAGCAGGCATTCCACATTTCTGGGTTTGTAGATTACTTGCTCCCCTGCCACGCACTGTGGTTCCTCTCACCAGTTTATACATCACTACAGGACATATGAGACCTCCACCCGAGAAGGAGGGAGAATCAATATGCAACATTTCAACACACTTTTTTTAGCGCCACATACACTTTTTTTTTAGCTAAGCATATTTTTAAAAGCACTTATGAATGTAACCCTGGGCCACTGTTAGAAATCCCAGGTGCGATTCCTCCACTAAGCAATCTTGTGGTCTGCGGCAATTGCAAAAATTTTCCTGGGCCCCATTTGTTCAGCTGGGGGCTGGGGCAGAATGGTGCTATTTAATGTTTTTCAGGCACAGGGGGAGTAATACTTGTGCTGGAAACCACAGCACAAGGATCACTCCACCTGAACCAAAAATCATGAAACAGTGGAGTAATGCTTGCGAACGGTGGAGAAATCCTTGTGCTGTGGTTCCCGGCAATTAAATTAAAGTTCTGAGGCCTTGACTTTATTTTAATTGTCGGAACTGCAGCACAAGGATTACTCCACCTGTGTTCAAAAAACATTAGTTCTGTACTTTACTCCGGCCCCAATTTGGACAATTGGGGCCTAGAGAAGTTCTTTTGTTAAGCAAGCTGTCCTTTGCCAACATACATACAAGTCTTTAACTGCTCCCCCCCTGCCCACTGTACATAAACAACTGGGTGGGACAAGTGCTGTTCTCACAAGATGTACCCGTATGTCCTCTCAAACCAGACTCTGGGGCCGTGCAGTGGCATGATCCTGTGATGGCTGTGCCCCTCAGACACAAATTGGAACATGGGCTCTCTTGACTGGCCCTCAGGATCATGTGATGGCTGTGTCCAATCACAGCCATCACACATTGTAAACAGAGGCACATGCCTTTGTATCAGCTTTCCTTGTGACAGCTCAGTGAGGAGAGGGAAAGCAGATTGCTGCAGCTTGTCAGTGATCTATGTGTTGCTGATGTTTCTTTGCAGCTACACAAAGATCACACACAGTGCAACCATCCCACACCAGTGCACTAAGCACCATCTATCCCTGTCTGAGTGCACATCAACATCTGCACCAGTGTCCCATCAACATTTGTCACAGTGTACCAGTGTCCCATCAACATCTGTCACAGTGTACTAGTGCACATCAGCATCTGCAATAGTGTCCCATTGCAACATCAACATCTGTCAGTGTCCCATTGCAACATTGACATCTGTTGGTGTCCCTAGTGGACCATCAACATCTGTCACAGTGTACCTTTCCAGAAAAACATCTGTCAGCATACCAGTGTCCTATCATTGTCTGTCACAGTGTACCAGTGTCCCATCAACATCTGTAACAGTGTTCTATTGTATCAACATCTGTCAGTTTCCCTATTGAACCATCAACATCTGTCGGTGTCCCTAGTGGACCATCAACAGCTGTCAGTGTCCCTAGTGGACCTTCAACATCTGTCAATGTCCTTAGTGGACTGTCAACATGTGTCAATGTCCCTAGTGGACTGTCAAAATCTGTTAGTGTCCCAGGTCAGGTATAAGTAGTGGGGTGCCAGGTCCACCTCAAAGAATTAGGGTCCATACCACATGTATTATCATCATACTCAGGAGGAATAGCAGAATGTGTTTTGAGGTGTAATTCTAAGTATGCCTGTGACAACTTTTCACATTTCCCATAAGCTTGTGGCAAAAAAATGACATGTTCAAAGACTCAATATGCCTCATAGAAAATACGCTGGGGTTTTTGCTTTCCATAATGTGGTCAGTTTGTGGGTGTTTCCACGATCTGGGTGCTACAGGGCCTCCAAAAATGTGATAGGTAGTCAGAAAATTGGATGCGTAATTTATGCCCCTATAATGCCTGAAGGTGAAACTTGGATTTTGGGCCTCCCTATGTGGCTAGGCTGTGAAAAAGTCTCACACATGTGGTATCACCATACTCAGGAGTAGCAGAATATATTTTTGGGTGTATCTCTTAGTATGTCCACGCTATGTGTTAGAAATATCTTATAAATTGACAACTTTGTGTAAAAAAACAAGTTTTTATTTTCCTTCCACATTTTCTAAAAATTTATGGCCAAAAAAATTACATGTTCAAAAGACTCAATATGCCTCATAGAAAAAACATTGGGGTGTTTGATTTCCAAAAGGTGGTCATTTTGTGGGTGTTTTCATTGTGCTGGTGCACCAGAGCCTTCAAAAGTGTAATAGGTAGTCAGGAAGATGAGTAATTTAGGCTCCTTGAAAGCCCAAAGGTGCTTCTTGGATTTTGGGCCCCTCTATGTGGCTAGGCTGTGAAAAACTCCCACATGTGGTATCCACTTACTTGAGAGAAGTAGCAGAATGTGTTTTGAGGTGTAATTGCAAGTAAACCACCCAGCAGTGATTAAATACCACCAAAACAAAGCTATATTTGTCTCAAACAATTATACAAATTTTCATTTGGGTACAGTGTTGCATGACTAAGTAAATATCATTCAAAATGTGTGAGCTGAAAACTGAGAATTGGGGTGAAAGTGTCCAGTATTAGGGTGGTTAAAAGGCTCTTGACATCTGTATTGTGATCTACCAAATGAAGAGGCAGAGGACTGCTTTGAAATGCACTGCATTACTTGTACATCAATAAACAGAATCTTTCCCTAAATGCTCCTGAATGTGATTGTCCGAGAGAACATCCACAGATGGGTATTGAATATAGTCAGGGCTTTCAAGTGGAATATGTATCCATCTTGGCCAAAGGACATCAATGGCAGCATTTGACATCCTTGGCACCTGCACTGGACATGATCTAGAATGTATTGCTGTAATACATTAAAAGGAGTTGCTCAGCATTTGTACAAGGTGAGCACATAATGGTTACTATATTAGAACTTGCACAGTGTTCTTAAATGCGCCCTCTCATTGAGGCACCACTCCACCACCTGCAGGGAATTTTCATTTTGGGAATACTTTCCTTTTACTTCAGTTCATCTCCCCAACTGCAGGAGTGGGTGTGACTTTCTTAAGAGACTAGATCTAAATGGGTATGTGTCATCCATGGGACAGACACAGCGATCACCAGCGGCACCAGGTGCGTGCCGCTGGGGGCACACAGGGGGCATGTTCTAGAATGATGTCCATGGACGTTGTCCCAGAACTAGACAACCGCGCTGTAGCCGTCCTTCGGCCATAGCGCGGTAGGGAAGAAGTTCAAGGAAAATTCACCTTTCATAACATGTGACACCCATATTCAGCCCCTGCACCCCCGATCCATGTTGTGGCAGTTAGCAGGGGATCTTCTTCCCCTGCTAGTGGTCACAATTTTAAAAAAATAACATGTCTGTTCTGTGAATGGGAAACTACAAATCCCAACAGCCTATACAGCTTTTGGCTTGTAGTTCTCAATGAACTACCAGGGCACTGTTGACCTCTCTAGGTAGTTCATTGTCTCTTCCTGTCAGTGTGTATCTGCTTGCCTGTATGAGGTACAAACAGTTTACACTGACAATGCTTTCCAGGATCCTAAAACAAAATATTGCAAATGCACATTTTTATCTGCAAAATTGTATTATTTTTTGTTAAAAGCTGAACTTATCCTTTAAAGGAAAAGCACACCCATACATTTGTATAACTATTTTGTTGTCATTTACCCAGGCATTGTAGTTTCTCTATTTGAAGTTTATTTATGAAACTATATTTTATTTATTGTTCACATTTATTTGGTTTCACTATTTTACACTGAGCTCAGGAGGAGTCATTTTTACATATAGATTTTACACATATATATATATATGTCAGCAGGGAGATATACCTCATTCTGTGTCATCAAAGTGCCCATCTACATGCTGACACACATACACTATATTGCCAAAAGTATTGGGACACCCCTCCAAATCATTGGATTCAGGTGTTCCAATTACATCCATGACCACAGGTGTATACAATCAAGCACCTAGGCATGCAGACTGCTTCTACAAACATTTGTGAAAGTATGGGTTACTCTCAAGAGCTCAGTGAATTCAAGCGTGGTACAGTGATAGGTTGCCACCTGTGCAAGTCCATCCATGAAATTTCCTTGCTACTAAATATTCCACGGTCAACTGTTAGTGGTATTATAACAAAGCGGAAGCAACTGGGAGCAAAAGCAACTTAGCCAAGAAGTGGTAGGCTACGTAAAATGACAGAGCGGGGGTGAGGGTATGCTGAAGCGCACAGTGCACAGAATCGCCAATTGTCTGCAGAGTCAAAAACTAAAGACCTCCAAAGTTTTTTGTGGCCTTCAGATTAGCACAACAGTTCGTAGAGACCTTCATGGAATGGGTATCCATGGCTGAGCAGCTGCATCCAAGTACATCACCAAGTGCAATGCAAAGCATCTGATGCAGTGGAGTAAAGCACGCCACTACTGGACTCCAGAGCAGTGGAGACGTGTTCTCTGGAATGACAAATCATGCTTCTCTGTCTGGCAATCCGATGGATGTGTCTGGGTTTGGCGGTTGCCAAGAGAACGGTAGTTGCCTGAATGCATTGTTCCAAGTGTAAAGTTTGATAGAGGGGGGATTATGGTGTGGGGTTCTTTTTCAGGGGCTGGGCTTGGCCCCTTAGTTCCAGTGAAGGGAACTCTTAAGGCATCAGCATACCAAGGTATTTTGGACAATTTTACGCTCCCGACTTTGTGGGAAGAGTTTGGGGATGACCCCTTCCTGTTCCAACATCACTGTGCACAAAGAAATGTCCATAAAGACATGGATGAGCAAGTATGGGGTGGAGGAACTTGACTGGCCTGCACAGAGTCCTGATCTAAACCCTATAGAACACTTTTAGGATGAATTAGAGCAGAGACTGTTAGCCAGGCCTTTTCGTCCAACATCAGTGCCTGACCTCACAAATGCTCTTCTGGCAAAAGGGCCAAACATTCCCATAGACACACTCCTAAACCTTGTGGATAGCTTTCCCAGAAGAATTGAAACTCTTATAGTTGCAAAGGGTGGGCCAACTCAATGATGAACCCTATGGACTAAGAATGGGATGCCATTAAAGTTCATGTGTGTGTAAAGGCAGGAGTCCTGATACTTTTGGCAATAGGTATGTGTATGTGTTTCCTAGGCTGTCAACCATTCTCCATCTCCCAACCGCCTCCACTCCATTGCTCTCCTTGTTCTGAATATATGAATGGGCAGCATAGTCACCATAGAACTGTACTACATAACACCCTTCATTTACATCAAATTCATTAATAGGCTTGTTCCTGTAGATTGCAGAGAAAACTGATAACATTACTTGAGATCAATTCACCTCACTTTTTTTTATTGTTTTAGATAAAACAGGTATCAAATTGTTGCTCAGATGCAGAGCTCATCTTCAATATATTATTTTTTCTATATAGGTTTATAAGGTTATACACTTATAGGGATGTAATGATACGGGGCAGCACAGTAGCTAAATGGTTAGCACATCCGCCTGGCAGTGCTAGGGTCATTGGTTTGAATCCCAGCCAAGGCACCACCTGCCTGGAGTTAGCATGTTCTCCCTGTGCCTGTGTGGGTTTCCTCCGGGTACTCCGGTTTCCTCTCACACTCCAAAAACATGCCGGTAGGTTAGTTGGTTCCTGTCTAAATTGGCAGTAGTGTATGTATGAATGGGAGTTAGGGACCTTAGTTTGTACGCCCCTTGAAGGTTAGGGACTGATGTGAATGTTCAATATATACAGGTGAAACTCAAAAAATTTGAATATCGTGCAAAAGTTCATTTATTTCAGTAATGCAACTTAAAAGGTGAAACTAATATATGAGATAGACTCATTACATGCAAAGCAAGATAGTTCAAGCCATGATTTGTCACAATTGTGATGATTATGGCTTACAGCTCATGAAAACCCCAAATCCACAATCTCAGAAAATTAGAATATTGTGAAAAGGTACAATATTCTAGGCTCAAAGTGTCCCACTCTAATCAGCTAATTAAGCCATAACACATGCAAAAGGTTCCTGAGCCTTTAAGTGGTCTCTCAGTCTGGTTCAGTAGGAATCACAATCATGGGAAAGACTGCTGACCTGACAGTTGTGCAGAAAACCATCACTGACACCCTCCATAAGGAGGGAAAGCCTAAAAAGGTAATTGCAAAAGAAGTTGGATGTTCCCAAAGTGCTGAATCAAAGCACATTAATAGAAAGTTATGTGGAAGGGAAAAGTGTGGAAGAAAAAGATGCACAAGCAGCAGGAATGACTGCAGCCTGGAGAGGATTGTCAGGAAAAGGCCATTCAAAAGTGTTGGGGACTTTCACAAGGAGTGGACTGAGGCTGGAGTCTGTGCATCAAGAGCCAACACACACAGACGGATCCTGGACATGGGCTTCAAATGTCGTATTCCTCTTGTCAAGCTGCTTCTGAACAACAAACAATGTCAGAAGTGTCTTACCTGGGCTAAAGATAAACAGACCTGGTCTGTTGCTCAGTGGTCCAAAGTCCTCTTTTCTGATGAGAGCAAGTTTTGCATCTCATTTGGAAACCAAGGACCCAGAGTATGGAGAAAGAATGGAGAGGCACACACTGCAAGATGCTTGAAGTCCAGTGTGAAGTTTCCACAGTCTGTGTTTATTTAGGGAGCCATGTCATCTGCTGGTGTTGGTCCACTGTGCTTCATTAAGTCCAGAGTCAACGCAGCCGTCTACCAGGAGATTTTGGAGCACTTCATGCTTCCTTCCACAGATGAGCTTTATGGGGATGCTGACTTCATTTGCCAGCAGGACTTGGCACCTGCCCACACTGCCAAAAGCACCAAAATCTGGTTTAATGACCGTGGGATTACTGTGCTTGATTGGCCAGCAAACTCGCCTGACCTGAACCCCATAGAGAATCTATGGGGCATTGCCAAGAGAAAGATGAGAGACATGAGACCGAACAAAGCAGAAGAGCTGAAGGCCACTATTGAAGCATCCTGGTCTTCCATAACACCTCAGCAGTGCCACAGGCTGATAGCTTCCATGCCACGCCGCATTGAGGCAGTAATTGCTGCAAAAGGGGCCCAAACCAAGTACTGAGTACACATGCCTGCTTATACTTTTCAGAGGTCCGATATTGTTGTATGTACAATCCTTGTTTTATTGATTGCATGTAATATTCTAATTTTCTGAGATTGTGGATTTGGGGTTTTCATGAGCTGTAAGCCATAATCATCACAATTATGACAAATCACAGCTTGAACTATCCTGCTTTGCATTTAATAAGTCTATCTCATATATTAGTTTTACCTTTTAAGTTGCATTACTGAAATAAACGAACTTTTGCACGATATTCTAATTTTTCGAGTTTCACCTGTATATGTAAATTGATGGCACTATATAAGTACCTGAAATAAATAAATATGTATTTTGCCTGTTGCATACTCTCCACTGGGTTCTCTTTTCACCTATACATTGCTGCCACTCGTAGCTTGCTGTTGGAAAGATGAACATTTGGAAATTTATGTGCCATGTCAAAAAAAGATATAAAATTCCCACAAATTGCTACATTTACCTTACCTTTTGATGGACATACGTGTGTAGATTAAACATTTGTCAGGATGAGACTGCAGATCATGGTAAAGGGTCCTTTTTCTCTCTTTCTGTGACCTGCGGATGTACTCAGTAACAACTTCTCTGATGAGCACATTGTCTTAGCATTGTGATGGCAAGAACGAATATAAAAGTTTTGCCTTTAGTTCTCCTTTAATTTAGGACTGATTACGATTAATGGAAGTTACACAGAAACAAATGTTATACAAATTACCTGTAAGGTTTTGCAATTATTTCATAGAGGAGCCCCTGCATGCGCTCCTGATTATATCAACAAATAGTCTTAGAGCGGGAGAAGCATTAAAGTGTACAGTGTTCGTCCAAGGTACTGATGTTTTTTCTGCATAACACTGCCATACTTTAACTTAAAAAATGTACCTGAACCTCTATAACTGGAAATAGCCTCAGATCAGCCAAAAGGTTTCTGTTGCTGCGGATCAGACCTCTGCAGTAGTTAGGAAGTGTTTTGGCCAATTTTTGTATTCAACTAATTAATTTTCTGTTTATTTTGGGGATGTTTTGCTGAAACATATTAAAGGAATTGAAGTACGAACTCTAGGGTGGGCTATTCTAAAATACATTATTTCTTCTGTTTCATCATTCTATTGTTCATTTATATATGTATAGTATAAGTATTTGTATATGTTTGGATTGCTGTTATGCTACATGACCCAACTTTATCTGAGATTTAGATCATAGCGTAGCCTGATGCTTAGCTGGCTAGGAAGAAGCATCTACAGAGACACGGTACTGCAGCTGCTCTATGTATTCACCAAAATTATCTTCAAGGAAGACAAACCATTCAATGAAAGGGCAGACAGATTCCATTGGGAGATTTGGAAGGTCTTTGCAAACAGTTGTCGGAATTAAAGAGAACGAGTGTCATTTGAGAGTCATGGAGCCCTTATGCTTCTGTCATAGTTGTGGTGTGAAATAAGAACGGTTTCCTGAGAACTATCCCTGACCGTTGCACCACCCTACAGATAGAAGATGCCCTACAATGCCTGTCAGGGGCAAAGTGTTTCAGTGTGTTGGACTTAAAGAGTGGATACTATCAGATTCCCATGCACCCAGAAGATAGAGAGAAGATGGCCTTTATCTGCCCACTGGGGTTCTAAGAGTGGCATGAAGAGCGCCTGGAGAAAGTCTTGAAGAGACTTCATGACGAGAGGTTGAAGTTGTCTCTAGAGAAGTGCCAGTTCTACCATCCTTCTGTCACATACCTTGCACACATTAACTCTGCTGTGGGAGTGGCCAGTGACCCCATGAAGCTAGAAGCTGTGCCCTCCTGGCCAAGATTAAGTAACGTGACTGAAATTGTGTGTGAGAATGTAGAAGATAACTCAGAATTGCTGAGACAAGCCAGTAAAGGAGATTTTGAGTATCAATACAAAGCCAATGGACCAATCAGTGTAAGCAGGCCTTTCATCAGCTGATGAGAAATTTGAGAAATGCCCCCATCCTAGCTTATGCTGATCCAACCTGAAATGTAATGTTCTCAACTTTTCTCATTTGTTAGGAAACATTATTCTAGTAGTTCCAGCACACACTTGGATTGCAGCAAACATGGGATTGAAATTTTTTTTGAGGGCTTCTTTAGGGTCAATAACTGAATCCAGTTGTTACCAAGCATAAGAGATGCCTTTAGAGACTTACAGTAGCTGTCACAATAAACATACAAGAGATGTTGAATAATCAGGTATGATAAAGCATCTTCTGGAATGTGCTTTGGCTGTTCCTTTATTGACATGAAAGATATTATGAATGTGTTTCATCCTGTAAGTGCACGTGAAATCCAGTACTAATAGTGTAAAACCACATTTTGCCACCTTTCTACTAGGTGATATCATACGTGCTTGAATAAGATTGCTAGATGTGGATGATAAAAGACAATATTTTATTCCAGTTTTACAGCCTAGCAACTTTGCATTTGTGTTCTTACTATTTGTCTTACACTCACCAATGTGCCAGCATTCATATTAATTACAGTGCCAGGGAAGGAAAATTTCTGGGCAGGAATTGCCACTTCTACTGACAGGAGTCAATGGAAAAATCTCCATGTCCATGGAAATACTACATGCACATGATGACAGTTTCATATAGGCAATAGAAGAATGTCTACAAGCTTTAAGCTTACATCAAGGAATGCTCATGCAGACTTTTGCTTTTCTTTTTGGTTTGCCTCTGTTACAGGCTTCCAAGTAGGCAAAATATGAATGTCATTAAATCTAGCAGGAAGAAATTGGCCAGATTTTCTACACAAGGTTATAATGCATTTTGCTCATGTCTGTTGAAGGAGAGATGAATTAAAAGGCTTTATGAAATCTGATCCTACAGCAGCTTATATATCGTTGGCTAATCTCTACAGAACAGAGTTCAGCAACCTAAGGAACGTGTGCCACAGTGAGCATGCTAAG
The DNA here is from genome assembly GCF_062004578.1 of Staurois parvus. Classification (NCBI taxonomy): domain Eukaryota; kingdom Metazoa; phylum Chordata; class Amphibia; order Anura; family Ranidae; genus Staurois; species Staurois parvus. Next base: position 212,767 of record NW_028318440.1, on the reverse strand, counting down.
CCATTTTCACTGGCTCTTGGTAAATTGATAGTCACATTACTACAAAAATATATACTTCGCATTAAAATTTAAAGTGGTTTTATAGGTTGAAGGTTTTTTTTACCTTCATGCATTCTATGCATGAAGATAAAAAACCTTCTGTGTGTAGCAGCTCCCCCAGCCCCTCAATACTTACCTGAGCCTCATCGCAATCCAGCGATGTGAATGACAGCCTCAGCTGTCCTGGGTCTGTGTCTCCTCATTGGCTGAGACAGCAAGTGGGTTCCCGCTGCTATCAATCAGAGCCAGTCAGCCAATGAGTAGAGAGAGGGGGCAAGGCCAAGTCATGCCCGTGTATGAATGGACACACGAGCAGTGGGTGCTCCCATAGCAAGCTGCTTGCTGTGGGGGCACCCAACAAACAGTAGGAGCCAGGAGAGCCTGCGGGGGACCTGAGGAGGATCCAGGCTGCTCTGTGCAAAACCACTGCACACAGCAGGTACGTATAGACATGTTTGTTATTTTACCAAAAAAAATAGAATCTTTAGAATCGCTTTAAGTGTAGTAAAGTTTACAAAATCTTTTCTATTCTGTAATATAGTTTGTTTACCAGACAAATTCTTATGTTTGAAAAAGGTGGCCTTTACAATTATCTCTGCATTTAGATCCCAATGATTAAAGGATAAGCTCACCTTTTTGAGCAGCATTTCACTTTTCATATTAACTAGAAGCATTTTCCAATGTCATTTCTAGCCCAGCCATCCCATTGTGCTTTTTTCTCACTTACCTCATCCATAGGACATTTAATTTTTGTCAGTTTCTGTGAGATTTTGAATGGATTTTCAGGTTGCATCATTTCCTGTCAATGGTCTCTCAGCATTTACTTCCTGTAGGCCACTTCCCAGAAGCCTTCACTTCCTTGTTGCATTACAGAAGAGGGTTCACCACTCTGGACCACACCTCCCTCATTACAATACTAACTTCTTCCCATCGGCCTGTCTGATTTGATACCAGTTGAATAGATTGTTCAGGTGTGTCCTCCTATTCCATAGTTCTAGTAAGTCTAAAGGAAATTGTACAATCAGATGGCACAGTGTATGGCCAGCTTTATAAGTACATAGGAGGGAGTGGATGGAGACATTCAGTTGTAAATTCTCATTCACGTCTCCAAGTAGCGAGGACTCACATTTTGCATGCGTTTGTTTTGGGCGTTTTCACTCGTCATGCATAGGGCAGCCCATTCACTTGAATTCACTTGAATGGGCTGCCATACATGCAACAATCACCCGTGAAAAGCTCCAGAACTTTTTTTGGAGCGGAACATGGTGTGTTACCGCAGTGTTTGGTGTGTTTGCCGCACTTGGGGTGCCTTTAATATGTAATGACAACACAAACATGATGCACATTTGCAGTGTGTTTCTGAAACGCATGGCAAAGCGTGCCTTTTGTGTGCAGATTGCCATGCATTCAGAAACACACAGATGTAAATGGAGCCTCATTATTCTGTGTGAATGCACCAATTTCACTTTCAGGCCCCATTGACATGCATAGGAAAGCCCATTGATTTCAATGGGCTACGCTACATGCAAAGTAGCTCATGGAACATTTCAGTGTGATGCCTGTTGCACATTTTTTACTTCCTGTTTTGCTGCATTTGTCACCCATGGAAAAATGTGTGCTTGTTTCTGTGTTTTGTTGTGCCGTCAACAGTTAATTACAACTGGTAATAGGTAATTTTAGTTTTATAAAGGCGGCCATACGCTACACAATCTGATTGTAAAATCTCTGTACGAACTCCTTTAGATTTACCAAAACTATATCATAGGAGGACACAACATCTATCCAATCACTCGGCCTGAGCTTGTCTGTAGAGATTCTGAGGTTGCCAGGCAAATGCATGTGGGGAAAGATCCCGGGGATGTTGTGAAAAATAGTTGATGGGTGAAGGGTGTGTACTAATGAGGTCAGTGCAGGATGGGTGTGCTAATGAGATCAGCTGGTAATCTGCTTCTGGGGTCCTACTGGCTCCTCTGTCCTCTATCTACATTCCAGGAACTGAAAAAGCTTTCTAGGAAATTTACCAGAGGCTAAGGTAAGGCCTTGCTCTCCAGATCAAAGAGCTTGAATATTTATGCGACTGAGGTACATTAATGGTACATTGGTGCATAGGGGAGCTGGATTGTAAAAATAAAATAAAAAAAGGGAACTTAGCCTTTCAGTCCTTACAACATATAACTCAGAAGTACTGTATGTGTGAAGCTAAAATTAACATGCTACAGGCCAGGCCTAGCACCAATGAGACATGCATATAAATGTGGTGTTATAGTGGAGCTAAATTAATAATAAAGTGATATAATGAATACCACAAAATAAATGTTAACAATAAAATAAATTTACCACAAAAATAATATGAAATAAAACTGTAGTGATCCAAAGTCCATAAAACGTATTTCTTTTCCTTTAAATTCACCAAGTGCTTTTAACTGATAACAGAGTGCTTCACAAAAATCCCCCACATGGATGTACACTCTCCACAGATACTTGCCTTCCACTCTCGTGGTTGGCAAACAAGCTTCCTGGGATAATCTTCCCAATTATAAACGATGCTTATACATTGCCTAAGAATGAAACGCCACTGCCACGAGATATACCCTGCAGTCTCCTGAACACGCAGATCCTGCCGCCAAAAAGTCCCTCCTGAACAAGAATAGGAAGCTCACAATGTGCAGTGAAATCAGTGAAGGCAATTTCGGTACAGGAGAGGAGCCTGTACAATCGTGAAAAACTGAAATAAAACTTGAGCACAACTTTAATCCTTTCCAAACTCCTGAGAATGTTTAGCTATCATAGATAGAGGGTACTTTAGATAAATATTTGGACATTTTGTTTTCCATACCCCCCCCCCTTTTTTTTCTTTAAAGAATACACTTAAAAAAGGGCTACAACTGAACATATGGTTTATTGATATATCATAGTTACAAATATAATAAATATGTTATATATCATGTAAAAACATAAATATGTATATAGTGTTTATATTTCATTTACATGACTATTTAAAAAATAACAGTCTTTTCAGGTGCAGAGTGAAACTCAACCAAATGCCATTATTTGCCTATTTTTTCTGCATACTCCTTGATGGCAGATGTCATTCACCTGGAGTCTCTCCCCTTCAGCAAAGCATATTCTTCTACAAGTCTCTTTTTCTCACTGAGCTTACTTCTGACAAGGTCCATTAGGCATGACACAAAGGGAACCTGCAACACAGAAGAAAAACTGACTATTGAATTTGGCTTGGACCCACTTGCCTTCTTATTTCTCTTGGATGCTTTATCGCTGGAGTTTTTTAGGGCTCTCCATTCTTAAATTAAATTTGTTCTCACAGAATATGGATGCCCTCATTGCTGATATCTCCTCCTGAAATTGCTGCTTGCATGGCCTCCATGTTGATGCAATGACCAATAGTTTTTGGGTGACTGACCTGAACCAAGTATGCAAACTAGGGATCCCGACTTCACTCTGACTTTTTAATTTGCATTCGTGTTTCAGGTCAGTGGCTCCTGGTATTAAAACCAAAGACAGATGGGGAACAAATATTTTCTGCTGGAAGTCTGCAATGGCAGCCTCCATATTTCTATTAGTGCAGGTTCCTTTTAAAGGAATGTATGGTCTTTATTAACATTTTAATTAAATAGGTCAGCCTGGTGTAATTTCATATGCATTCATGTTTTATAAATCTTAACAGCTGTTGACTGAATCTGGGTCACAGAAATGCAAAAATAAGTGCACTCCTGTGACCCAGCAGAGACGTATGAACAATAAGCTTTGGCCATACTCCTCTTTTAAGGGAAGGAATGTGTTGAGGTAGCCCATTCCTCCTTACATGAACAGGTACACACCAAAAGCCCAGCACAGCATATTGGCAGCTGAAGACCACGGTTCTTGCACCAAATCCAGCAAGCAAAGAAATGACAACGGTTCTAATTCATTTATAACTAGCTTTTTTTAAAGTCAGGTGCACATGGACAGATCATTTCTCAGAAAAATATATATCTTGACTTATTTATTTATTACAGGTACTTATAAAGCGCCATCATTTTATGCAGCACATTACATATATATATATTGCACATTCACATCAGTCCCTCAAGGGGTGTACAATCTAAAGGGACATACAACGAATAAATTAATTGCTATATGTGTCACAAGATGAGAGCTCTGTTAGGGACCACACCCTATATGCACAAGGCATTGTGGCTTCCACGTATATAGCTGATAGGAGAGATGGTAAATGTTTGTATTGTATTTTACACTGCAAATAGATGACACATTGAGAGCAGTACACTCCTTGCCTTGACATTTAATAACAAATGTTAAGACTGAAAAACAGCTATTGCACTGACCCACTAAAACCTCTACGTTTAATAAAATAAAAGCTCATAACGCCTAGCTTGTAAACATGTAAAAGTCCTATCAAAACTTACTTTAAAAAGTAAACAGTCATTAAAGCCAGCCATACATGGATTGCAATTCAGCTGGTTCAGCAAGGATTGGCAAAATTTCGATCCATATATGGGCAGGGAAGTTGTACAAATCCACCAATTGACTTTTGTACAACCGCAGTGTCAGATTTACCCTGCTCGATCAGTGCCAGCATATATGGCCGGCAGTGCTGATCAGTGTATTCATCAGAATACAAAGGCTCAGCTGAGAGGATTCTCTTATCCATATTAAATTTGTGGATGGGGGAATTGAGTCATTGTACAGTAAGTATACCATGTTTGTTCATTTAAAAAAAATGCTTTTAATATCGCTTTAACTGGGCTTTTTTTTTTTTTCAAGCTTTCTCATATGGATACTGAACAGCTGCAAAGGTAAAATATTGCAGGTATCCCACAGTTCAGCTTCAAATACTATTCTAGTCACAAACCTAGGTAAGTCAATGTAGGCATAAGGTTTAAAAATGCATGGAAGTTCTGATCAGTGAAAATCAATGTAAAAACAATCAATCATTCAGTAGAAGCAGAGATCCATGCAAATCGTGTCTTCATATAAACTAAACTAAACTTGACCCTTGAAGCCTCTCAACTACTAAATGGGGCTGCCCATCACATTACAGAAATAATATGGAGGCTTAGAGGTAGCAGGAGGTTTGACTGACTGTTAAAGGAATTCAAAATTTAATTACATAATTGCATTCTATTGATGCATTTTCTCATGGCATGCTGTGTCTAAATTGCCCAGCTTTGACTGCCATATTGTAACACTAGTGTCTATGTTGCAGTCTTCACCAGCATTAAGGATGAGTTGCTGGTCAATGCTGTTAGGCCTGGTTCACACTTAGTGCTTTTTGCAGAAACTCACTACAGTCCAATTAACATGGTTTCCTATGGGACACGTTCACATGTATGCGTTTTTGAGCCACTGTTTTTGGAAAGGATCAGGGACTTATTTTAAAGGAAAATTACTTCAAAGGAAATGCTGTAGAGAATGCATGTAGTGCATTTTTGATGTGTTTTGCATTTTTAATCTTCCCAGCAACAACTTGAACTCCCCCCAAAAACAAATAAGCATAAAAAGCCCAAAAAGCATGTGCAAAAATGCAAAACGCACTGCAGAAAAGGACAAAATGAAAACTACATTGGTGTTTACCAGGCCTTAGGCTCCATTCACACTACGGTTTTTCAAACCCTAGCCAAAGGTTCCAGAATCTTTTTTGGGTGTTGTATGTCCCACAATTTTGTTTGCGCAATTGCAGCATTTGCCATGCAGAAAAAAGCATCACAATCGCGGCAAAAACACCCTGAGTTTTCAGATGCCATTGAAATGAATTGCACCTGAACATGCGATTGCGTGTTTTCACTTTACAGCGCGTTTTCAAATCGTGGGCAGAATCGCAGAATCATAGGGTTGAAAAACTCTAGTGTGAATGGAGCCTTACTGTTGGTTCACACTGAATCCGTCTTTAAAAATTAAAGCATGTCAGTATGACTTTGGGTGCGACTTGGATGACATCTGTGCTACTTCATGCACAGATGTCTATGCAAGTTGCACCTGAAATTACAAAAAATAGTGCAGGAACCTTTTTTTCAAATCAGTGCAGCACTGCAAAATCAGATTCGCATCAATTTGAACGGTTCCATTGCAATAGGGACAATACGGTGCGACTTGTCATGCATTTTGAAACTGTCAAATTGCATGACAAGGTGCACAAGTGTGAACCAGGGCTTAGGGTTCCTTCACATAACAAGTAAAATGCAAATATTCAGAAAGTAGCATATCACTTCTCAATCTGAGAACAAAAAATATCTTGCAATCACGAATACTGACCACTAAATTTATATAATACAACTTTCAGTAATACTGGTCCTTCCACCTTTATATATCCTTTGTTATATTTATAGCACCCTTTATTTGTTTTTAAGTCATGTGCCCTCATGAATCTGTATGGGGAATATGTTCTTGTCCAATCAGAAGCGAGGAAGTATTAATATTGGGCTAACAATTTAGTGTGGTTTAGTAACATTTGAAATTTCAAAGAGCAGCAAGGAAGGATAAAGAAGAGTACTGGGATCAACAATGCAGAAAATTAGAAGAAGACGGCAAAAAAGGCCATACCAGAAATCTTTTTGCACAGGTAAAGAAAGCTCGAATTCCGTTTTCTGCTCGCAAAGGAGTAATAAAAGACAAGAATGGGAAAATCCTGATTGATCAGCAAGGCATCAAATGCAGATCGAAGGAATATGCAGAAGAGCTGTTGGCAGCCAATGATAACGTGGAACCAGTACTTGGGGACCCAGTAGAGTTAGAGCCAGCTATACTTAATGAGGAAGTAGTATGGGCACTGAAGAAGCTACCAAACAACAAAGCTACCAAACAACAAAGCTCCTGGAATTGATTATATTCCAGCTAAATTGCTAAAACTCATCCCATCAATAGTGATAAAAGAAATCTGCCAGAAAATCTGGGAGACTATGAAGTGGCCAAAAGAGTGAAAAAGATCAGTTTTTATTCCTTTACCAAAGAAAGGTGATTCACAAGACTGCAACAATTACTGCACAATTGCATTGATTCCTCACATAAGCAAAATCTTGCTAAAAATTATTCAACAGCGCCTAAGACCAGTCATTGAAAGAGAATTACCTGACTCACAAGCTGGTTTCCAAAGAGGTCGAGGTACACGTGATCAGATTGCTAATCTACGTTGGATTATGGAAACATGTAATGAATATCAAAAAAGCATCTACATGTGTTTCATTGATTACACCAAGGCATTCGACTGTGTTGTACATGACAAGCTATGGAAAGCATTGCAAGAAATGGGAGTGCCAATGCACCTTGTACAGTTAATAAGGTCACTTTATATCAACCAAGAAGCTACTGTTCGGACACAATATGGCGACACTGAGTGGTTTAAAATTGGAAAAGGTGTACGAAAAGGTTGTATTCTCCCCTTTTCTTTTCAATCTGTATGCAGAGGTCATCATCAGGAAACTAGATCTAGAAGAATCTGAAATTGGGGTGAAGATAGGTGGTAGGAATATTAATAACCTTCGATATGCTGATGATACAACTTTACTGGCAGAAACAGAAGAGGACCTGGAACACCTGATAGCAAAAACACAGGAGGAGAGTGCAAAAATGGGACTCCGTTTTAACATCAAAAAAACAAAAATCATGACAACATCTAAAACTCGAACAACCAAAATACACATTGATGAAGAGGAAATAGAATGTGTTCAGGAGTTCTGTTTTCTAGGATCTATGATAAACCAAACAGGAGATTGCGCTCCTGAAATTAAAAAACGGATCGCATTAGGTCGAAACTCCATGCTAAGTATGCAAAAATTGTGGAAAAGTAAGGATATCAGCCTCATCACCAAATGCAAGCTGGTAAACACAATAGTTTTCCCTATAGTAACATACGGGTGTGAAAGCTGGGTTATGAAAAGAGCTGATAGAAAGAAGATTGATGCATTCGAATCATGGTGCTGGAGAAGGCTATTGAGGATACCCTGGACAGCAAAGATTACCAACAGAGATGTTGTAGAGCAAGTTAAACCAGGAATAACTTTAGAAGGAAAGATAGTCAAATTACAGCTGACTTATTTTGGGCATGTGATGCGATCTGATTCCTTAGAGAAGGCAACATTACTTGGTACGGTCAGTGGGGGGGAGAAAGAGAGGAAGGCCGACAACATGCTGGTTGGATGCTATGAAATTTAACACTGGCCTAAACATGTATCAGCTAATAAGAAAGGTGCAAGACCGGAAAGAGTGGAGAGTGACGGCCCATGCAATCGCCAAGAGTCGGACACGACTGAATGGATAGAGAGAGAGAGTAACATTAGTGCTCGGAAGTGTTTGTTAGGAGAATTCCACTTACTACCACTGTTCTATAATTCAGATCAGTATAATGTTCCTAAACACAGCTATTTACTGTGTACTGCATAAGAACACAATATTTTTTTCCCTTGAAAGTTGTAAATGGCTGCCTTAGTATTTCTTTTAAATGCTATTTGATATGTTTACCAGAAGGTGGGGGTAGTGGATCATTTTTGAAGTGAATGAATGTCATGTCAGCTATTCGGCTTTCCATAAAGCAGAAGAATGTATATGAAATATTTATATGCTGGAAGTATATGAACTATAGACAACAGTAAAGAAACACACACCTATAGATGTATGCTTGCCTGACTAATGTTCTGTCTCTTTACCAAAGTATGCAAGTGAAGTAGAGAAGAATAAAAATGAAAATAAGACTGTCGGATTTTTTTTATTTCCTTTTGATTATGTATGAAAGCTAAATGTGTTCCACATCTAATAAAACAACCTTGAATGTAATAGTGTAAGGTTTAGCAGGTTGCACCTCCTAAAAAAATATTTTTTACAAAGTGGGAATCTTGAAAGGTTCCCCCAGACTTTATATAGTGGAACCAGTGATGACAAAAAAAAAAAACAAATCTAAGCAAAATATGGACCTACTATTGATTTCTAACCATACCATGACCACAGTACAACTATGTTAAGAAAAGCTATAATTTTTACCCCAGGAGTCAATGCTTGCAGTGCGTGATTGATTTTTGAGACCACAGTACAAACATATTGCATCCAGTAATATCTATGTGCCAAACCATGAGGATCCTAGTTGTGGTGAAATATGTTTGGTAAAAAAAGCTTGCTGCTGTATCTAGTCATGTTCTATCAGATTTTGTCGAAGAATTAGGGATGCTTTTTATCACTTTTGTTGCACACATAGATTTGTTTTTTTTATATAGAAGAAGAAAATTTATATCAGACGGCCCAACACATGTACATTTTTTCAGAGAACTACAAAAACTCTTTTAGAATATAGTAGGATTAGAAATGCTATCTTAACAATACAAAAAGTTTAATAAGGTAGACTTAAACAATTTCATCAACATTTTGAAACTGCCACTCTTAACATAGGCAACTACATTTTGGACAATATTTTCCCTGGTGGTCAGTAAGATGAAACATTTTCAATTTCTAGCTCTCTTGATCTCCTCCTTATTCAACATCATCTTCTATAAAACTTTCCCCTTCTTTATATCCTGTAAAACACTTTAATATAGGTCTCTAATATACATCTGAATGCAGCCAAACGAATTTAGATCCAAACTATAGAAATGACGGCTGCAAAGTTGGGAACACTGCCATGCAACCAAAATGGCTTACAATGTGCTAAAAACTGCTAACCTCTTGTTCTGCTGAGTGCTAGACAGTCACAGATGGCTGTGGTTGCCTGTTTATGACCCTGCACAACTACAGCACTGTTTGAACAGTTCTATAGTATTTAGACTAAGGGACTGTTCACACCAGCCACAGCGGCCAGCTTTGCCTAACACAGTCCCAATGCACAGAAAAGGCAGATGTCTTATGTCCCATTGTTTCAGTTTGCACCTCAAAGCTCTGCATTGGTTTGTGCTAAAAATTAGTAGGATTACACTGCATCACAACACAATGTGGTACCCAGAGTTGTGACATTAAAAAAGAAAAAAACTGTAAACAACGCATGACACAACCCTTACACAGCGCACCGCAGTGACACACATTATACATGAGCCTGCTGGTGTGAATGGGCCCTAAAACTAAATTGTTAAATGATTTCAATGACTATTCTTGTCAGTCCACATCATCTATAGCAGTCTTTCCCTACTAGGGGCTCCTCCAGATCAGGGTTTCTCAATCAGGGTTCCATGGAACTCTAGGGTTCCTCCAGAGGTTGCTAGGGGTTCCTTGAGCAATTTCTGCCTCTTTTTAGCTACTGTATCTGTAAGAGGGTAATTTTTCCCAATGACCACAAGTGTAGTGCAGGCCATACATGGGTCGAATTCAGAATTTTCTTTAGAAAATCATAAATTTAGTGCATTTTGTAATTCGATGGTGCCACCATTGATTTCAAAATTTGACCAACCAAACCTTTCATTTCATCTCATGTTGCTATTGAAAAGAAATTTTGCAGCTGGGAATCTTCTTTTCTTTCCAGGTCACAGCTCATGTTCATTTCTTGTTCGATTATATTTCTCACATGATTCTCCCATCATTGATTAGAAATTAGTTTTTCAAAACAATTCCAACATGCCCGATCACTCAAATTCGATGGCCGCATGAAAATCGGCTGATGCTGCTGCCCACTAAGGCTGCAAAATTTGAATGAAAATTCTTAGTTACGTTTTTCGAATTAAATCTTTTTCGGAATTTGACCCATGTATGGCCTGCATAAGGAGCATTCTTCCCCTAAAGCAGGGATGTCACACTGGCGGCCCTCCAGCTGTTGTGAAACTACAAGTCCCATCATGTCTCTGCCTTTGGGAGTCATGCTTGTAACTGTCAATCTTGCAATACCTCATGGGACTTGTAGTTTGGCAACAGCTGGAGGCTGCCAGTTTGACACCCATGCCCTAGAGCATTACAGTAATGTGTCATGAGTTAGAGAAAAAACATTGTTTAGCAGGGGGTTCCCCGAGACCAGAAAGTTATTTCAAGGGTTCCTCTGCGTTAAAAAAGGTTGAAAAAGGCTGCTCCAGAGGTTGCTAGGGTTTTCTTTGAGCAGTTAGCAATTTCTACCTTTCAGATAAACGAATAATGTTCTTTTCAGCTATATAGAAGGTTGGCATTCTTTGTACTGAGCACCAATATAAGGAGCATTCTTACTACAGACCACCTATGTACTAGGGCTCTTTAATGACCAGCAGTGTAAGGTGAAATCTCTCCCAATGACTATCAATGTAAGAGGCCGCTTTACTGACCACCAATTGTAAGGAGCACTAATATTTTTACTGTTTGTATTTCTTTTCTAGCCATTATTACAAGAGTTCTCCAAAAAGTTTCTCTGTGTGTGTATACATATATATAAAAAAAACGAACTCGTAATATTTGCATAATTTAATTAAAAATAATATTTTTGTGTATAAGGCAGACATGGATGTCAAAAAAGTCAAGTACTCCACATTCCTTAATCTTTTTGTATTCTACAACTCATTGTTTACGCTAATGTCTTGTTAGCTTTAGATATATTATTAACAGGGGTTCCATGAAACTTGAAAATAATTTGAAGGGTTCCTCTGTGTTGCTCTGGGAAAGCTGTATGCACTTTTTCTAAGATATAGAAAAAAACATGAAAATAAAATATCTTCCATCACTGGCTACAATATACAGTAGCCACACATTTGACTGATAACTTACTACCTAGGTTTAACAACTACTTTAAGAAAACCTTTTTTCCCCAACATGGGAACACCTCAGTTTTCACCTTATTTGTTTTCCCATGATGTATTCCTGTGGAAGTCTTTGTCCACCTCACAAGTTAGCAGTAACGTTGTTTGATCTGCTTGACATTGCTGTTCCCAGAGTGTATTCACATAAGAACGCAGCATATTTATAAGTCAAAGCAGAACAAACAGTGCTGAGACAATAAATCAGTTGTTGAGTTAGAATACACTGTAAGGAGGATTTCTCGAGCAAGATGTCTACAGGTCAGGTACCTATCTAGTGGAAATCAGCCTGGCTCTCATTTAGCAAAGGATTTGTTAGCTTATGACCCCACAACTTAGGTTTTTTTTTTCTTACCTACATTTGTGAAGTATCTTGGATTGATTTGGAAGTCAAGGTTTACATCTTAAACTATATTTTATGGAGAAGTGTTCTCTTGTTTACTGTTGCAACAGCTTTACGTTTCTACAATTGCAGCACACTTTATTCTGTTACATCTGAACTCATTTTTTTTTTCAGTTATACTAGTCAATGTAAATGCAGGTCAAGAATATCTTAAAAGAATCTCAAACTCCTCTCCAACTGAAACCTTTACTGGGAGAAGTAAGTAGACTGCCATAGCTGACCTTATGATAGTAATGCTTATTTTGTTGTCTCTGGTTTGAGTACATTCCAGCATACAGATCAGGAAAGTCTGCGAAAAGTCAGAAGTTGACCAACATAATTGTTCTAACTTAGTGATTCCAAAAATACTAAATCGATTAAAAATGCATGAAGCCATGGAACTAGCATTTTTTTAAGGAGCTCCACAAAGGCTGCCTGTATGCTTTCACAGTGCTGTTAAGCCATTTTTCCATGAAAGCATGCTGCAGTTGACTTGCCTCCAAGCTTCTGGCCTGCATGCATTTAAAGCAGTATTAAACCCCAAACCAAAAATGTATTATATTGCAGCTTACAAATCATAAGATGTGGGGGCTGCATCTATTTTCTTTTATTTGGCTTTTTCCCTCTGTTATCACCTGATGGTCTGGCCAGTAACACAACTCCTGCATTAGCGAGACATTAGTTTGGAGGAATGAGCCAGGACACAACAGATAGCAGCATTGTCAGTCTAGAGGGAGGGAGGTAGGATTTTACTACAAATATCAAATTGAGGCCAAACCCCAGCTACTTCTTAGTAATGAGTTACAGCAAACAGTTTTTTTTATACCTTGGGGATAAAGGTTTACATGAATAAATAAAAGCTGATCTTTTTCATCACCCCTGACAGTGGTAAATGGATGGTCTCATCCATGTAAGCTGATACATTCTGCTGGAGAGCTTGAACTTCTGAAAAAAAGCAAAGTTGCTGGCTGAATCACCAGATGAAAAAAAGAAGACAGAAAAAAAAGAAAACTAATACAGCCATCATATCTAAAAATGAGTAAGCTGCAATAGAATAAATGTTTGCTTTTGGGTTTAATACTGCTTTAATGTAGTGTTAGAGTTAAAAACCAGGCGGATATGAAAACGCATCAATAACGCAGTTCTGTGTTTGTTGTAAAATAATTGCATTAATTTTCAAATGAGTGCAAAATATACACTGTTACAGCATATAGATATCTGCTCCTAAAAAGCATGCCTACAGGAGGCAAGATCAGAGTAATAAACTCATCAGTATGCTGATCCCTTATTGTCCAATCACAAGCTGAGGTCAGGGAGGGGATCAAGCTATATTGCCTAACAGCAGCTGTAAAGTAAGCTCTCCAAAATACACAAAGAAAAAGCAAACTTGACACTTCAGTGCTCAGAAACCGTAGGGAAGACAGCTACTTGAAGACAAGTAACAAGGCCTCTGTGCATCCTGGGCTGTGCAGCCCTTCTCAGATCAGGGAATTCAACACTGCATAAACAACAAATAGGGTGCAAATTAGTGCATAGTCACCAGCAGTTTAATACGGGATATAAACTTACGTTATGCTCGCAAGCAAAGAAGGATAATTGGCATAAAACAGACCCTTGAAACGCGTCAGTTTATTTGGTCATCCAAAAATTCATTAAAAACTTGGACAGCAGACTTCTGGGTTATGTGTTTTATATTTATTGTATTATTTTTATATTACGTAACAAAGTGCTGGAGATAATGAGCTAGGCGTTTGCACCCTCTTTGTTGTTTATGCAAAGCTCTCCAAAATGGCTGTGCTGTGTGGTAGAGCTGTGTAACTCTCAGGATTGGTATAATAAAATGCTACTTTTAGAAAGCAGATTAGTTCCCGATATAACTATTTTATATGTATGTATTCAATGACTGGTAAAACATTCTTGAGTGAGGTGAACCTGCAGTGTTTGTGTGGAAATGATGGTATATCACTGCAACCGTTAATGGGCTCTCCTCTTTTAACAAAAGATCAGAAATTTTGAAGGAAAAATTTGCACATTGCTTGAATATGTAGGTTGTGCAAGTTTAACTGTTTTTTCAACCATTTTAGGGACAGGTAAAACTGATGCATTTTGCAATTTGTTATGTTGGTCTTAAGGCCTCATGCACACTGGACAATTGGCCATCTCTCCATGGCACCTTTCCTTCTGGCAGCAATGGTTTGGCAGAAAAAACCCTTGTAAATGCATGTAATGCATGTAACGCGTTTAGGCACGTCAAGCTTTAATTCATTTCATTGCCCAGAATAATAATTTATTCTTGCCATTGAAACAAATTAATGCTCAGGCACTAAATGCACCTAGCGTTAATGCATGTTTACACACATCACATGTTTTCTGACAAAATGCTGTTGCTCTTGGACACGCTGGCAGGGTTTATTTTTCTGCCTCTACACTCCTCTAAATGCCTGTGTGAATAAACACAAAGGATAACATGCAAAGGCATTTAGAGGCAGGAAAGTAAAATAAAAATTGCTAGATGCCCCTAACAGCAGCATTAAAAATGTGCAGTGTGCATGAAGCCTAAAATTTACTGAACATTAAAAAAAAAAGTGCACCTTTCTGTGTGTTTGTGACAACTACTGTGTTCCATAATAATTTATATTTTTTACATTTAAAGCAGAACTTCACTCTCTCAATCCACACGGACTAGTTTTAATCCTTATGCTGCTGGCATTAGCAAATAGATAGGACAATATGTCATATTTACTTGTTTTAGACTTTATTTTTTACTTTTTTTCTGTTACATCCTGGTTTCCAGGCAAAGAAAAATGCTGTAATATCTCCTGCCTGCATGCCTGAGCTAAGGGCAGATGGATTCTAGGAAGTAAATGCTACATGAATCATCTGCCCTCACTCAAGATGAACATTGCCAGAAATGCTAGGAGGTGTTTTTCAAACAGATGTCTTAGCAAAATAAAGCATAGAGTCATGGATTGATGGGGGCGTTTGTTTTGCATGCTTAAAATTAATTAACCACTTAAGGACCACCCTATAGCAGATATACTATTACAGGGCAGCACTTGTGTGCAGAATCACGTATATATATATATATGATTTAGTATTTCAGGGTAGGGTTCGCGCATGCCCTACCCAGCCACCAATCGCGGCTGCGGATGTCAATCACCGGGTCCTGGACAGTAATTACCAGCTGGTGCCCAGTGATTACCGAGCATCTCCGACGGGGAGGAAGATTGTATTGTTTACAAACAATCTTCCTCACTGTCAGCTCGAGCACACTGCTCGGAATGACTGTGCACAGTACAGCCATCCCGATCAGTGTGTTTACAGTGAAGAACAGCCCCCCGCCCCCTAGTAAAAAAACTCCCAGCACACAGTTAACCCTTTGATTGCCCCTCACATTAACCCCTTCCTGCCCAATGCAAATAGTACATATATATTTCAGGTAAACCAAATAATTTACACGTATTCGGATTTTTTTTAGCGAAGACATGGAGAAGAATACATTTTGGCGTAAATTTATAACGAAATTTGATTTTTAAAATTTTTTTACTGGACATGTTTAATAGCAAAACGTCCTTTTTTTTGCTTATAGCACAAAAAATAAATGCACAGGCAATCAAATACCACCAAAAGAAAGCTCAACTTGTGGGAAAAAAAAGGATGTAAATTTCATTTGGGTGCAGCATTGCATAACCGCGCAATTGTCAGCTGAAGTAATGCAGCACCGTAACACAAAAAATGGCCTGGTCATGAAGGGGATAAATCCTCAGGAGGGCAAGTGGTTAAATAGAGTTTTTGGCTTATGGTGCTCAGATGCAGTGTAGTTCATATCAGTTGAATTCATGCCTGAATGCTAAAAATTTGCTTTATCTCATTCAATGTAAAAAGAAATCTGCTCAGCTGGTACACCATCTTCTTATCCTCAATACACAAAATACATTCTTTTTTGTCCAAATTTGCCATAAAACTGTAGGTTTTAAAATGTGATCTAACCTGTGATACACAAGAAGAAATTTATAATCTGACAATCAGAGTTACTGCACAAAGAGATATATATATTATACATTTTAAAGTAGTTAGACACTAAAGTTATATTTTTGACCATTAAAACATTTGGTTAACCAGTCCAGACATTACAAATATTTAAATGCACTATATAACTAATGTCTAATATGGTCTACATCACACTTCATAATCCTCTTTTCCAGTTTTGTGCAATTAAAATGACACGATTTAGGGCATACTTTGTTAGCGTAATCTCATACAACTGTCAATCACAGAGAACAATAATTTATATCTGATGTTTTTCTATTTCACTTACTGAAACAAACTGATTTAAGTAATACTAATAATCCTAAATCCGTTCACTAAATGCAGTTAGCAGGAATGTGAGTCTGAAACATTTTTATTATTATTATTATACAGGATTTATATAGCGCCAACGGTTTACTCAGCGCTTTACATTATAGTGGGAGACAATACAGTAACAATACAAGACGGATTCTGAAACATGAATTTAAATAATTTTGGGTACTTGCAACAAAATTTTTTTTTTTGCCTATGTATTTGTCCAGATAGGTAGAATACGTTGAATGAAGAATAATACAGCCATACTGATGCAGTACTGACTCTGATATGCACACAGGCTATAGATCCTGAAGTGGTGAACACAGTGTAATCTGTCATGGGATTCCTCCCATAATAATACTTGAACGAGCAATGGTTAACCTGTGCAACAGAAGATCTTCTCTCGCTGCTGTACTGCCTGATAACTACTCGCTAGTGTTTCAATCTCGACGCATTCTAGAATGCACATTTTTAATATTAATGGCAAGCTGTGTGTATGGTGAGCCCTTAACACATAAAACAAATGTGAAAAAAATTCTAATTAAAGGAGAAATAAACCTCTTCAATTAAAGAGTTCACATTTAAAGTACTATGCGATCCCCCCCCAAAATAAATCTTAATGGAAGGTAACAATAAATGAACTAATGGTTCACTGAAGGTTGCAGACTCCCTGCAGTTAAATTGTAAAGAGCAATTACGGATTAGTAAATGGGAACTTCCCACTCCCCGTCTTTTATTTCACCCTAAACTCAAAGAATGAGTTGTAAAAAAATAAATAAAAAAAAAGACTCTTTAAACATTACTGTTCTGTCATAGAGGAATAAAATGAGCTTGAAATGATCTAAAGGGATATGATGCAGTTCATTATGTTAAACTGCAACTGCAGTGGTTTCCTAGTGTTCATAAAGACTAGTCTATTAAATTTACCTCCAGTCAATAATTAGGAGTCCACAAATAAACTCAGGCAATTAAATCAATACTACTGGACAATTATATTCCATAGTCCTCACTCGCAAAGACACCATATTTTACACAGCAGCATTAAATGGTCTGGTGCAACAACCAACATTCGTATAGTTATCATTAACAGATGTACAGAAGTCAGAGGAAGGCTCCCATCTATTGAGAATCTATGGTCTGCACCAGGAGAAACATAAGCCGTATTATAGGTGGTGCAATTTAGGACAATAACATTTTAACACCGAGTGGGGGATCCAATTTTCACCTTTGAGATGTTCCAACAGGCAGTTTTTGACACGTTAAGATTTTGCATCTGAAACCAATATTTGTTTAATAGTTTACATAAAGATATTAACAAATTAATTCCAGTACAGCATGGGATAGTCCCAGGTGCCTTTAGGCCCTAGGAAAACAATAAATTGCCTATAGCTTGGTGAGAGTTGATGAAATGAAATTTGATGGATATGTTAATATGGGTGTATGATATGACGACGATAGTTCATCTTGACACAAAAATGTTATGAACTTCATTACTGCAGTTAGAAAGGCTTGTGTAAATGAACAAAGCATAGGAATCAATACTTTTATGTTTATAGAAAAAATAAAATGCTAGTTTACGCTGAATATATCAAAGCCTTTCAGAATAGTCTAGGATCCATCTGCGATTTTTAAAGCACCTATCCTGACATTGGTAAATGTTAGCAACCTGGCTATGTCTAAGTGACTGACCTAAAGCAAGCATATGGTAAATTAAAGTCAGAGTCAGTGACCTGGAAAGTGCTGAAGGCCAATGCAATACCATAACAGACATGAAACTAGGATTTTGGGAGAAGGGATCATGATCAATGACAGGGTATTTCTCCTGAAAAATGTTTTTGTTTTATAGGTGAATATGACTTCTGGGAATGCATATAGTTCTGAAAAAAAGCACAGCACAGAATTAATGCTGTAACTATTACCATTAGCTTCCAAGAATATAGCAAATCAGTACACATACACTAGTGACATCATTGTTAGTAACAAACATTGCAAATAATGACAAGACTTTTTTGGTATAGACACCCAGTCATAAACAAGAATGATTCAAATAACTAAACAGCTAATAAAAAGTACAACTTTAAAGTAGTATAAAACAGTTGCCTTGCAGAGAGCCCTAATGATTTACAGTAGGCATATGACATCCACTGCGTAATGTTCCCTTCTCAGCAGCAGCATGTATGATGATTACATACAGTATCAAATATTTCAATAGACTTCAAACTATGTAGGATTATTTCACAGACGGAGAAAACTTGCATGAAACAGAAGAAAAGTTTCATGAATTCTTGTAAATGATGTCAAAACAAAAGCAAATCTATGGCTTGAGAAGCAGGGCTCTCACCTGCCAATAAACTGCCCTTGATCACTTGCAAGAGGGGATCCTCCCAGCTGACTAGATGCGTGCAGAAAAAGAGATACTTGAAAGGGAAGAAAAAGTATCACACAGGTCACAGCAGCAGTCTCAACCGAACCCTCCGGGATTTCAACTAGTCTCGGCCTTGTCATCCTCTATGCAGCTTTCCACTCTGCCCAGAAAATGTCGATAGGAAAATGTTTGAGGGGCCTCTGGTGGAAATTTTTTCATTCTTTCTGCATCGACAGGATGCCAAATCAATATTTAGTTCCCACTAACAAGCTGCTCGAGGTCTCAGTAGAAAATATTGCAGAGAGTGCGGGAAGACACAGTAATAAACAGCTGTCTGACTGTGAGGAAAACATGAATTGACTGGAAGCCGGTCCATAGTAAAAGGTCACTGAAACCCATGAACTCTTCAGGTGTCCCTATCAACTACTGACTTTAAAGAAAAGCCTGCTCCTGAGAGGGAGGAAAGAATAGATCCTTGTTTTCAGTACAAGACAGTGTGTACGCCAGGCAGATAATTAAATTAGTCAATTTGCTAAGACTCTATATGCCTTTCCTCTCTTTTATTGTTTCTTTAACCGTTGCATGGCAGTAGCATCCTGGTGAAATTCTAGATCTGTGCCACAGCTCTTGCTGTTACAGCAAAATGTATGCGTACAGCTGATCAAAACTAAAGCAACTTTCCAGTGTGGGTGTAGGTGGTGGTCCTCTTCTCTTTATTGCCCATAGTGCTGGTTTTCCACTCCACAGGTAGGAACTCTGCTGCAATCATCAAGCAGCATGTGTAAAAACATCAAGATGAATTACCATTTGTGAAAAGAACACAAGCATTCTTTTTTTATCCACATTCTGGCATTTTGTTTTTACTTAAAAAAATACTATATGTCTAACCTGCCCAATGCATTTTTTTTTATTTGACATGAAAAAGTTTGAAAACAATATTTGCTTAGATTTTTCTGATACAGATTGAATAGGGTGTGGGCACCATTAGAGTTGCTTTAGGACCAGAGTTGAAGCAAACCTGTAGCGAGGTAAAGGATTGTAAATTGGCAGCTAATTTCACAGCACTAACCTACTGCGTTTACACTAACTAAAATCTCTATTAAGAAAATGTGGATTTTAACTAGGAATTCAGTGCTTTTGTTACAGGATTATTGATGATCTGAGTGCGAGGTACGACAAAGATGCAGCATGCAGTATCTGTATTTAAAGAGGAGACAGAAAACATGTGTTGCTCACTTGCATTCTGAGTTTAACCAGTTCCCGACCACGCTATACCCGAAAGATGGCTACAGCGCAGTCAGCTAGTTTTGGGAGGGCGTCCATGGACGTCCTCCCAAAACCGCGCTACCTGGGGAATGCACTATGCGCGATCTTTGATCGCTGTGTCCTTCGGACATAGCTGATCACACGGCTACAGAATGGGCCAATCACAGTTGCTTTTACCATGTTACCAGCTGTGTCCAATCACAGCTGACCACCGGGTGAATAGGAAATGCCGGTTATCGGCAGTCCTCTTCTCACGCGCTGTCAGCAGTCAGTCAGGAGAGACGGTAAGCAGCATTTTGCAGGGGGACATCTACACTGATCATCAGTGTCCTGGTGATCAGTGTAGCCACATCAGGGCAGCCAATAGTGCCCATCTGTGCTGGTAAACAGTGCAACCTATCAGTACCGCTTAACAGTGCCCATCAGTCTGCCTAACAGTGCAGCCTATTAGTGCCCATCAGTGACTCCTCATCAGTGAAGGAGAAAAATTATTTTTTTGCAAAACTTTATACTTTTACTATATAACATCAGTTCTGCTCATCAGTGCCGCCTCATCAGTGCAGCCTATCAGTGTCCATCAGTGAAGGAGAAAAATTATTTATTTACAAAACTTTATAACAGAAACTAAGAAAAACTTTTTTTTTCAAAATGTTTGGTCTTTTTTAGTTTGTTTAGCAAAAAATTAAAACTCCAGTGGTGATCAAATACCACCAAAAGAAAGCTCTGTTTGACTCAAAAAATGATAAAACTTTAGTTTGGGTACAGTGTTGCATGACCGCGCAATTGTCATTCAAAGTATGAGAGTGCTGAAAGCTGAAAATTTGACCGGGCAGGAAGGGGGTAAATGTGCCAAGTAGGCAAGTGATTAGTATGTTAAACAGATAATTACTTTCTTTATTGTGGCAGAGCAGGCCACATGGAAAAGCACATCAATTTGTATTAGAGAATTATCATTACTAACTTATAGGATACTAAACAGAATGTGAGTGTCAGAACAAACACAAAACTGAACTAAGACAGCATAAACAAAGTGTGAATAACCTGTATTTAAAGAGGAGACAAAAAACACATGTTGCTCACTTTCATTCCAAGTTTAATGTGGATTTGTTGGTATAGTCTCCTGAAGTCACACTACAAATCATTAGAGCTCCCTCTAGCTGCAGCCTAGTAATAGCATTACTGGGAGGTTTATTGATTTACTTGATACAATTTGACTAGCCATCATGAGACCTTTAGTAAATGTGATGGATTACCTCACTGATTAACCACTTGTCTACCGGGTACTTATACCCCCTTCCTGCCCAGGCCAATATTCAGCTTTCAGCGCTGTCACACTTTGAATGACAATTGCGCGGTCATGCAACACTGTACCCATATGATATTTTTATCATTCGTTTTCACACAAATAGAGCTTTCTTTTGGTTGTATTTAATCGTCCCTGGGTGTTTTATTTTTTGTGCTATAAACAAAAAAACTGCAAAAAAATTTGAAAAAGTTTTTCTTTGTTTCTATTATAACATTTTGCAAACAGGTAATTTTGCTCCTTCACTGATGTGCGTTGATGAGGCTGCACTGATAGGCAGCACTGATAGGCGGCACTGACGAGGTGGCACATATAGGCAACACTGATATGCAACAATGATGGGCACTGATGGGTGGCACTCACTGGCAGCACTGCTGGGCACTGATGGGTGGCAATGCTGGGCAGCACTGATGGGGGGCACTGCTGAGCACAGGTGGGTGGCACTGCTGGGCACTGATCATCAGTGCCCTGATGATCGGTGCCGATCCGTCCTCTGACAATCGGTGGTTATCGGCAGTACTTTCCTCACGCTGTGACAGCGTGAGGAAAGAGTAGCCGATAACCGGCAACTGCATTTACCGGTGATCTGCTGTGTCATTGGACACTGTTGTTCACGTGGAAAAAGGCAGCTGTGATTGGCATTTTACCACATCACGTGATCAGCTGTGTCTGTAGTACACAGCAATCACGGAGATCGCCTGGGCGCGCAGGAGGGTGCATGCTAGGAGGACGTCATATGACGCCCTCCCAGGACTGGACAACTGCGCTGTAGCCATCATTTGGCTATAGCGCGGTTGGCAAGTGGTTAATAGACTAAACAATACTAAGGTGCGGCCAATGTATCATTTGCAAAAGGTAAATTTTTTTCATTTTTGGAAAACAACATGCTATACTTCCCTACTGTGTGCAGTGATTTTGCACAAAGCAGCCTGGATTCTCATCTTCTTGGATCCCCCACAGGCTTTCCTGGCTCTTCGCTCCTGTCGGGTGTCCCCACAGCAAGCAGCAGCTTGGCCCTGCCTGATGGGTGGCAATGCTGGGCAGCACTGATGGGGGGCACTGCTGAGCACAGGTGGGAAGCCAATGAGGGTCTCTCTCATTGGCTGATTGGCTGTGATTGACAGAAGCAGGAGCTAATGGCTCCTGTTTGCTGTCTCAGCCAATGAGGAGGCAGAGACCCGGGACAGCCGAGGCTGTTGTTCACATCGCTGGATCGCGATGAACCTCAGGTAAGTATTGAGGGGGCTGGGGGCACTGCTGCACACAGAGGGTTTTTTTACCTTCATGCATAGAATTCATGAAGGTAAAAACCTTAAGCCTTTACAACCATTTTAAAGTGGTTGTAAAGGCAAAAGGTTTATTTCTTACCTTCATGCATTCTTCTAAAAACCTTCTACATGCAGCATCCCTCACACCCCCCCCCCCCTCGGAGTCCTATCTCGATCCAGTTCCGACATGCCATGGGAGCCACTGGCTCCCACAGCTGTAAATCGCAGCCAATGAGGAGAGAGTGGGGGGCTGATAGACACACTGAGCCTGCTTGAGCGTGAACACACATAGGTGTACCACCATAGAAAGTAGCTTCCTATGGTGGCACACTGAGAAGAGGATCGGGGCTGCTCTGTGCAAAACCATTGCACAAAGCAGGTAAGGATAAGCTGTTTATTATATTTAAAATATAAAATATTATATTTAAAATATAAAATATAAAAAGTTAAGGTTTACAACCACTTTAAATTCTTGGTTGAAGTTGATTTTTGTAAACCTTAACTTTTTATATTTTAAAAATAATAAACAGGTTATCCTTACCTGCTTTGTGCAACCTGGAGGCTTTCTATACACAGTTGGTGTTATGGAACACCCCCAAAAATGTCATTCCTTGCTTGTGTGATTGGCTCAATAATTTTCCCAGAAATCTGCACTAAGATCTCAGTCAGATTTTAGGCATCCTCTGCAACAAAAATTCATTTTTGGTGAGATACCCCCAAAGGGTAAAATACTTCTAAGGGGGTGCAGATGCTGCAACTGTCCTCATTAGAATACTACAAGTGCATAAACTAATTATTAATGAAAACGTCACTCCAAATCAAATTCACTTTATACTTCGACATAATCAAACACCACCATGTTCTTCATAGCAGACACAGGTAAGAATCAGCAACAAAGTTTAGTTAAAATCCCTACAATGTCCATTGATCACCCAGAGGGGATTCTTTTTTTTTCTTAATAAAAGTGGAGTTACTCTTTAAAGCTATGCCAATGAGAGGAACCAGTATGTATTGAACAGTCTATACTGGTCATAAAAAAGGATGCCACAAGGATATAAAATGGTTTGGGAACATATCATCATGTGTATGATAAAGTTTACAGTAAAATATTGATGAAGCGTTAATGTATCTAAAAAACTCTGACACAAAGTTTCTGTTGGTATACACCTATTCTTATTACATAATATACATTAGCTACAATAAATACTAATTTCAAGTTTAACATGAAAAAAACAACAACTTTGAAGTCAACTTTCTTTAATTCAGCAGGTTTCTATTTTAAGTCTCCTAAAACAAGACACAGCTATTAGTCTACTTTAGCCTGAGGTATGACTCTTCCTCTGCATACTCCAGAGAACCAGACAGAAATTTACAGTATTTTATTTTTTGCAGCTTGGTTTGACTAAAAGACACAGCTGTCCCCCTGCACTCCAGACATTTGTCAACACTGGGTAGACAAGGTTAAATCAGTAATCAAGTAAAGATATGGACATGAATATTGCAATGGTTGTTAGCTGACACTACAAGGCCTTTGTGCTGAACAGCTTCATTACAGATGTACTGAACCACTACAGTTTTGTTGGTCTACCCAAAGCACGGCTACGTAGCATGGGCAAATGCAGTACAGAGTTTTATACCAACTGCAAGTCTATTAGTATAGATATTTTAATAGAAATTACAGTTAAAATATCTGTCAGCTCAGCTTTGCTCCAAGTCAAAAAATAGTATTTTATTATGAAAAGACAAGCAAACCAGGTAGAAAATAATGCTCAGATAGAAAAAAAATACATTATTAATTATATTTTATGCAAAGTTAAGTAACAAACAGTCACTCCCACTCACCTCTCATATTCAGTACTCATGAAAACACAAGATATGAATTTCAGTAAGATAGAACTAGTGAAATTGAAATCAACACTCTTAAAGTGGTCCTAAAGACTGCAGGTTTATTTACCTGCATGCATTCTATGCAAGAAGGTAGCTCCTCCTTTCCCTGATCCAGTGCTGTGCATGGGAGCAGTGGCTCTCTCGGATCGCTCTCCTCATTGGCTGAGACACAGCAGTGGTAGTCATTGGCTCCCACTACAGTCAATCACAGCCAGTGGGAAGAGAGTGGGGGTAGGGCCAATGAGCACCCTGTGTGTCTTATAGATATACAGAGCCAGCTCAGGAGCAAACACACACGAGTGCCCCCAGAGTACTCGGCAGGGGGGAGGGTCCAAGAATGGTGGCAGGTGACCTAAGAAGAGGAGGATCGGGATTGCTCTGTGCAAAATCCTTGCACAGAGCAGGTACGTATGATGTGTGTTATTTAAAAAAAAAAAAAAATTCTGTACCTTTACAATCACGTTAAGGCGGCCATACATGGATCAATAGTAAGCATAACAGTTCAGTCAATCCATTGATGTATATCCTACACCAGTGATGAGCCAACGCAATCAGCAGTAAGGGCATGCCAGTTATTTCCACTGTGCCAACTACTACATCAGCCAATACTTAAAAGAATAATCCAGGTGTTTCTCCTCTGATTCCTCCAGGTCCAAAAGGACCCTCTCCCTAAGGATGCCCCAGATGCACAAAAAGGATTGCAAGACAGCAGCAGATCACCAGGGCAGCAGTGTAAATATATCAACCAAAGTAGTTATACAAAGTGGTATCAAAAAGTTTTCAGACTGGCTCTGTATAGAGAAATTACTTTATTTAGCTATGTTTACACACCATCACATTCAAAATAGTCCCCTTTGCACACCAATACAGTGCTCCCTGCATTCCTGCCACTTCTGTAATGTTCCTGGAAGTCTTCTTTTTGAATCATGTCAAGCACCTTCTGCTATTCGTGCTGGATCTCCACAATGTTGTAAAAACGGCAGCCTTTAAGCTGGATCTTCATCTTTGGGAAGAGGGCAAAGTCCACAAGAGTGGAGTCTGGCGAATAGGGTGGGTGTGGAAGTGAGATCATTGCAGCCTGGGGACATACTTGGCAGCAACACAACGCATGTTCAAAATCACACGTGATGATTCCCTGGATTGTTCTGTATAACACACCGACAATGGCAGCAATGTTGTGGATTGTTCTCGGATGATCATCATGCACAACATTTCAACATTTTCTGGGGTTGAGCTCGTTGAAGGTTTTCCTGATCTCGTCATCTTCCAGTGATGTTCTTCCGCTCTTGAAGCACTTCTGCAACTCAAAACAACTCGAACGGCTCATTGCAGCATCGCTGTAAACTTGCAGATTTTCTAAGTTTCATGCAGAATTTCATGTTTGGTTAACACCAATTACTACCTCAAGTAATTTTGAGTATGATGCTACAAGCTTGGCACACCTATTTTTGGGTAATTTCTCCCATTCTTCTTTGCAGTACCTCTCAAGCTCCATCAGGTTGGATGGGGAGTGTCTGTGCACAGCCATTTTCAGATCTCTTTAGAGATGTTCAATCGGGTTCAAGTCTGGGCTCTGGCTGGGCCACTCCAGGACATTCACAGAGTTGGCCCGTAGCCACTCCTTTGTTATGTGGGCTGTGTGCTTAGGGTCGTTGTCCTGTTGAAAGATGAACCGTTGCCCCAGTCTAAGGTCCAGAGTGCTCTGGAACAGGTTTTCATCAAGGATGTCTCTGTACATTACTGCATTCATCTTTCCTTCGATCCTGACTAGTCTTCCAGTTCCTGCCGCTGAAAAACATCTCCAGAGCATGATGATGCTGCCGCCACCATGCTTCACTGTAAGGATGGTATTGGCCAGGTGGTGCCTGGTTTTCTCAAGACATAATGCTTGGCATTCAGGCCAAAGAGTTCAATCTTTGTTTCATCAGACCAGAGAGTTTTGTTTCTCATGGTCTGAAAGTCCCTCAGGTGCCTTTTGGCAAACTCCAGGCAAATTGCCATTTGCCTTTTACTGAGGAGTGGCTTCCGTCTGGCAACTCTACCATACAGGCCTGATTGGTGGAGTGCTGCAGAGATGGTTGTTCTTCTGGAAGGATTCTCCTCTCTCCACAGAGAAATGCTGGAGCTCTTTCAGAGCAGGGGTGGACTGACCATTCGAACACTCAGGCACTGCCCAAGGTCAGTAGGCGCCCCATGAGATGCCCCTGGTACCTTTCATAGGCTTTTTTGGGAGTGGTTTGAGTGTGGGCGAGGACACAGGGGCCCATGATCCCCATGAGTTGTCAGTCCGTCCCTGTTTCAGAGTGCCCATTAGGTGCTTGGTTACCTCCCTGGCTAAGGCCCTTCTCCCTCGGTCGCTCATTTTGGCCGGGCGGCCTGCTCTAGGAAGATTCCTGGTGGTTCCAAACTTCTTCCATTTACGGATAATGGAGGCTACTGTGCTCATTGGGACCTGCAATGCTTCAGAAATGTTTCTGTACCCTTCCCCAGATCTGTGCCTTGATACAATCCTGTCTTGGAGGTCTACAGACAATCCCTTGGATTTCATGGCTTGGTTTGTGCTCTGACATGCACTGTTGACTGTGGGACCTTATATAGACAGGTTTATGCCTTTCCTAATCATGTCCAATCAACTGAATTTCCCACAGGTGGACTCCAATTAAGTTGTGGAAAAATCTCAAGGATGATCAGTGGGAACAGGGTGCACCAGAGTTCAATTTTGAGTGTCATGGCAAAGGCTGTGAATACTTATGTACATTTGTTTTTTTTATTTATTTATTTTTAATAAATTGCAAAGATTTCCAAACAAACTTCTTTTACGTTGTTAAATTAATTTAATCCATTTGGAATAAGGCTGTAACATAACAAAATATTGCAAAAGTTAAGAACTGTGAATACTTTCTGGATGCACTGTATGTGTGTATGTGTGTGTGTGTGTATATATATATATATATATATATATATATATATACACACACATACACACCTAAATGTGTGAAACCATCAATACTTTTTCCTTAAGGTCTATGAAGAATCAGACATGGATGGTGGGGAGAGTTGAGTGCCGCTTCTATTTTTTTGGTGCATAGAGCAATTACTATATGTAAAGATCTCCACATAAGCAGGATTAAACAAATACATTTCCTTAGCCATTCAAAATAGCAGACAAGGCCCAGGTGCTTCCAAGGACAAAACCAGAGGGGTCTGAAATGGTAGATGCATCTTCCATTTTTAAGATCTGTTAGCTACTTGGTTTCTGGGAAGTACCCTGCCTTGCACTTCATCTGCTGAACCCTAGGCAAACAGAAAAACACACCAATGACACACATCAAAAATCAGAACTTTTTTACCTGGCGAAAAAAATTTGTATTTCCATCCATCCAGTCCTAAGATATACACAGCCCTGCCAGACAGTACAGCGGGCTGGTGACAGGCCTGTTTTCATGTGTACTTAAAAGTACCCTGTCATAAAAGAATCAAAGAGGCTGCCATACACAACATAACTTCTAAAAATGCTACCTGTCTGGCTATCCTACTGATGCATCACCTTCAGTGCTTCCTAAATAATCAGCAATATCTAAAGAAACACAGAATTTTAACACTTTCAACACATTCTTTTTTTAGCATGCATGTTCTGGGACTGAACCTCTAGACATAGCCAAGCAACAAGCATCTGTTAAGAACTGACTCTAGACCCAGCCAGGCAGCAAACATCTTTATTAGGAGACCAGCAAATTCAGTTCTTGTACTTCCCATATAATAAAGTCACTTTAAGCAATAAAGTTCGGTTTTCTTTCCGCCCCCAGTCTGCAACACTCTACTTTACCATCCTGTCACCATGTTTCTTTTTAGCACATCTGTATGGCTCTTAAACTGGACATACATTAGCAGATTTTCAAATTAACATTAATATGAACAAAAATCTAATGTAGTCAGATTTACAATGCTATAACATAAACCTATAAAGGGGATAACAAGAGGCTGACTCCAAGTCAAATACAGGCATTTATGCTAGCTGAATTTAAAAATACATTTCAAGCCCAACCTTTTTTTATTTAGGTTGTGGGTGGGGTGAGAATTGTTTATACTCTTGTCAGGTTTTTAATGCTGTCTGCAATTCTGATTCACAGATTCACCCTATCTCATTATGCTTTACCATTATCTCCAGTACAGAAAGTGATAGAAAATTCAAGATTCTAAAGTGGTCACACGAGTAGGTAGAAATCTTCCGATGGAGACACCTGTTCAGATTATAACGGTCTAAAGCTGGGTTCACAGTGTTGTTATGTTAGGGCACCAAACTGCACCAAAAAAAGGTTTCATTTTTGTAATAGCACACTGCAATGCATGTCCGTTAGTGAGGATCTTAATAGCACTGCAGCACGCCAGCGTGCAACACAAGCAATTTTGACATGGCCAGATGGATTAGAAGGCATGTGTGCAGCAGAAGATGGCGGCCACTTGACTCCGCTGCTCCACCGCACACTGGCCATTAGCTGCTGCTAACTACAGCCGGGGGGGACCCAGCCACCTGAAACCGCCTCTAGCGATAGTGGCATCACCCCTATGGAGAAGGGGAAACACAAATCAGCGCCGGTGCATCTCCAGGAGGCTTGATTCTCAGACCAAGCCGAATCCAACATGGCCACTGCGACTCAGCTGCCAGCTTCTGACACGTGGCAGGTTGTAGCCCAGAGTACTGCATCTTTGGACTTCTCTTCTCCCAGTCAGGGTGAGCATGATCTCCCACTCTCCCCTTCTGAGGATGATTGTCTGGGTGGAGGTTTTCTGCATTCCACTAGCTCCTCGCTAGACAGGGCCATGGGAGAAATTTTTAACAGCCAAAGTCATAATATTGCTAGCCCTGAGTTACAGGCCCTTTCTTCTCAACTTTCACAGTAGCCCCAGCCTGAATATTTGGGTGACCATATCATACTGGTAGAGGTTCTCATCGTCTCAGGACCATGGCCTAGAGAAGGCGAGTAAACGTATTACCACTGAGCTTAAGCAAGAATTCAAAGATCTTGGTGATCGTATCAATACCATAGAAACTAAGCTGGATGCCACGGTATCCAGAACCAATCAGAATACTGATCAGATTTCTCAATTACATGTACAGCTGGAGGAAGCCCTGGCAAAAAGTGATGAGTTGGAGAACAGGTCTCGCAGATACAACTTTCGAATTAGAGGCCTTCCGGAGTCTTGTACCGATACCCATGCAGTGGTTATGGAGCTGATGAGCTCCTTGCTTCCTGATGTGCAGGATTCTCAGCTTGAGCTGGATCAGGCCCATCAAGCTCTAATCGCCCCTCGTCCCATTGGGCCTCCTAGGGACATTATTGTGAAGCCCCATTTTTTTGGGATTAAGGCCAGAGAAAATCTCAATATTCAAATCAGTGGCCATGACGTCCAAATCTTTGCTGACATCTCACAGGCCACTGTACAGAATCAACAAGAATTTAAACCATTGTTGAAGCCGCTCCAAGATCAGAACATTAAATATCGTTGGATGTTCCCTTTCCGGTTAGCATTCATTTATAGGGGAAAATCATATTCATTGGCTACTTTCACTGAGGGAGAATCCTTACTGCTGCACCTGGGTTTGATAACTACAGCTCCATCTATGACGCCACAACACCAGTCACCTTTCCTGGAAGATAAAAACCGACCGAGAACCAACGCTCCTCTGTCACCATTATGGCACAACACTAGAAGCTGCTTCAAGGAAATGTCCCGATCTCCTTGATCTGGTGGACTGCATCTCTTGGTCTCTGCTAAAGTTAACTGTTTGCTTTAGATATGGGTCCCCCACCCTTTCTTATCTCAGGTCTTTAGTTTTGTCATGGTGGGATTCTGTTCCCCGTGCACAGTTGTCCTGTTATACAGTATATTCATTATTTTGTTTGTTTTCTTTGCTACTGACCTGCGGTATTGTTGGAGGACTAGTGTTCTCCATCAGTTTTGCTGTTTGAACGAGAACAGGCACATGCCTTGTGTGTGAATACTGCACCTCACTCTGTTTCCACTTCTGCCTCTAATTGTGGCTGACGTGGACACAGACCTTTTTTAACGACTTGTGGAACATACTTAGTTTTAGTTTGGTGGTCTCTGCGGCGTGTCCACATTTGTTCTGCTTTTCTCTCTTCCTGCTTGCAGGTTCTTTAGTTTTTCCTCATTTAACTGTAATAATTTTCTTCTCTTTTAGTGTTTTTCTTTTTCATAGCCAGCCATGTAGCTTATGTCTCTCCCTAGCACTGGCATCTGGATTGGCGCCTGGTAATTGTCTCTCTGGGGTAAGTCAGCTCTTTTTGGACCTTTCTCATGGCCTCTGATAATACACCCAAACCCCTTGTGGTTCTTTCTCATAATGCTCAGGGTCTGAACTCGCCAGTGAAATGTAGAAAAGCTTTCCATTACTATCACTCGGTGGGTGCGGAAATAGTTCTGTTACAAGAGACTCATTTCCCTATTGCATTCCAGCCCCCATTTTTGCATGGCCATTATCCCCTATTTTTTATGGCTAATGTGCCAGACAAGACACGGGGTGTTGCAGTTTGTATATCCAAACGGTTCTCCTTTTCACCCCTTGATGTAGTTCGGGATCCTGATGGTAGATACCACCTGGTGACGAGAGAGAGAGGGGGAACAGGTGACTTTTCTCACGTACTATGCACCCAACACCGAGCAGTTAGCCTTTTTCCGGTCCCTTCTCCAGACGCTGTCTCCACACTTTATGGGAACCGAATATGGCTCTGGATTCGGTCTTAAATAAGATGAGAGCCCTAGGAGCCCGCCATTTACGACCATCCACAGTGAGAACGAAGCTGGCGAAGTTGCTTCACCAGTTTGATTTGGTTGATGTTTGGCAGGAACTTCACACTTATACTCGTGACTTCACATATTACTCCAATGTTCATTTAACCTATTCTAGGATAGACCACATCTTTACCCCCTCTCGAAGTGTGCCGTTGTTTAATTCCTTCAAAATTCTGGAGGATGCGTGGTCTGATCATTCGCCTGTTATGGCCACCCTCATTTCTATTCGCAAAGTTGCCTTAGTTTATTCTTGGCGTCTTAATAAATCGCTCCTCAGCAACCCCTCTGTTTGTCTTGATGTTGAGATGCACCTTAAAGAGTTCTTTACCATTAACGATTCAATACAAACCTCATCTCAAATTAACTGGGCTGCCCATAAAGTCTCTGTACGGGGTATCCTCATTCAGTTAGCTTCCAGATTTAAGAAGACCTCTGACGCTCTAATACGCCAAAAAGAGTCTGAACTGACCACCCTTCTTAAAGAGCACAAGCAAAATCCTCATCTAGACCTCCAAAATAAAATAGCGGCCACGCGTATTGAATTGAACATTTGCCTTACCACTAGAGCGGAGAAACACCTTAGGTGGTCTCAAGCTAAACTTTATCAGCACTCCGACCGTCCTCGGAAGCTTTTGGCGCAGAAACTGACTCCTAGACCGCAACTAACGTCAAACCCTAAGCTTAGAATGGCAGATGGCTCCTTGACCCAGAACCCAGTAACGGTGCTTCAGGAATTCCACAAATATTATTGTAATTTATATACCCATTCACATACCGCTTTGTCAGACGATTTTGAGGAGTTCGTAGCCCGTCTCCCCTTACCTGTTCTTTCGGAGTCCCGTAGGGAGGCTTTAGATGGGGAAATTAGATCGGCAGAGGTTCTCAGGGCCATCAAGGAGTTGAAGCAGGCTAAGGCTCCAGGACCTGATGGCTTCACAGCCTTTTACTACAAAACATTTGCCCACCTTCTGGTCCCACATTTAGTGACTTATTTTAATTCTCTCCAACAGGGGGAACTGATGGATAAGGATTCTAATAGAGCTTTTATATGTCTTATCCCCAAACCTAATAAAGACCATAGCGATGTCTCTAATTATAGGCCAATTTCTTTGATTAATACGGACTTGAAACTTTTTGCAAAAATTTACGCTACCAGACTAAATAGCTTTATTGCTAATTACAATCATAAGGATCAGGTTGAGTTTATACCTGAGAGGCAGGCCTTGGATGAAATAAGAAGAGGTAGCTAGCTCATGGAGAGGTATGTTGCTCTCATATTTTTGGAAAGCATTTGACTCCATTTCTTGTAAGTACCTATTTCGAATTCTCTCGAGATGGTGCTTCGGGCCCAGATTTCTGACTTTCCTTCATGTACTGTATAGCAATCCTTCGGCACAACTGAGGTTGCGGGGGTATCTCTCGGATCCTATTTCAATTGCATCTGGCACCCATCAAGGCTGGCCTTTTTCGCCGTTATTATTTGTCATTGCGATCGAAACCTTAGCGGTGGCCATTAGGTCCCTGATATCCTGGGTATAGACGGTGGGCATAGACAAAACAAATGCGTGCTTTTCACGGACTATATACTCCTTTTCCTTATGTCCCCACACACTTCCCTACCATCTCTCATTGATCTTCTGGCTCGATTTCATAGCATCTCTGGCCTGGCCGTGAACTGGAAGAAGTCTGAGGCTCTCAACATCAATTTACCGGGGGATACTGTTCAGAGCCTACAGAACCACTTTATAGCAACGCTTTACAAGGCAAATTATTCACCTTTATGGGCACACTTATTGAGGAGCATTGAACAGTGGTCATCTTTTGCATCTTTGTCTTGGATGCGTAGAATTGTGTCGGTTAAGATGGTTGTACTGCCTAAAATACTTTATTATTTTCGCACCTTACCCATAGTTGTTCCGGCAGCCGACCTTCGTAGATTCCAGAATAAATTGATACACTTTATCTGGGAAGCTAGAAGCCATAGATTGCAACGGCGAACGCTATATGTCTTACGAGCTTCTGGAGGGTTGGGAGTGCCGGACCTTAGGAAATATTATTGGGCAGCTCAGATAACTCAATTGTTGCAAATTTATGCTACCTTCTATCAACCGGATTGGCTGGCACTGGAAGCACAAGCTTGTGAGCCTCTCCCCTTTGGCCTTTTAATGTGGATCTCCCCTAAGCAAAGGCAAGAAATCCTTTGCCCCATGCTATCCCATTCCCTGCAGATGTCTACGAGTCGAGGTTCAGAGGGGGGGGCACCTCAAGTCTGTATAAGTTGTTTGTGTCTTACTCGGGTAGATTATCCTATATGCTTGCCTAGGAGAGGGATATAGGCAAGGTGATAGAGGAGAAGGATTGGAAGTATTGGTCACTTAGAGTACACAGAGGCATTAGGAATGTTTCCCTTGTGGAGGTGGGTTATAAGGTCCTCTCTCGCTGGTATTTAGTCACGTATCGATTATCTAGAATGTATGCTGGCTCTTCCCCGTTCTGTTTTTCGAGGATGTGATCAAGTAGGCACGATATTCCATACTTGGCGGAGGTGCCCTAAAGTTAGAAGATTCTGGATTCGAATTCACTCCCTGATCTTCACGGTGACCAGGATTAATGTTATTAGGAACCACAGAGCTGCTCTGCTTAATGAACCTAAAATTGGCATCTCCAGGTCCGCTCAGACCTTAATTTATTTTATGTTCCTAGCAGCTAAAATCACAATTGCTACTGCTTGGAAGGGCCCACTGGTTGACTTGATGTTGATGAAACAAACTCTCCTGGATTATGGTTAATGAGAAAATGGTCAGCATACTGCGGGACACTTCTGCTAAGTTTGAGCAGGTCTGGAATCCATGGATTGATTACCTGCAAACTGGGTCCTAATATTGATATATGATTTGTTTAGGTTCAGTTGGGCTGGTGGCATGGGTAGCCTCTATCCTCTTTTATAAATCTCTTTGCTTTTTTCTACCTTTTTCCCAGTCTATTATTGTTTTCTGATCACTTGGCCCTCTGATGGCTTGTGGTCTTATTGCAAGCTAAAATTACATTGTATGGTATGGTGTTTTCTTTTATACCTGATGTAGGGGATTATAGCTTGTAAGCTTTGGCACCCTAGGATTGTTTCCATGGTTCCAACCTTTCTACCTCTTTGAGTCTGCTGAAGACCCGTTTCACGGTTTCCTATTGCATGGTGGACTGAGCTACAGGAACGTTTTTTAATCCCTTCTTCCACTGTCATTATATATGATTTGCTTGTATACGATATGAACTTCGCCTGCGTTGCTCGGTTGTACTGTAAGGCTTTAGAGAGCCAAACCGCTATTGTTGTATACTTGTTCCTTTGTTATGCCTTAATAACAAAAAAAATATTGAAACAGAAGGCTAATAAGGCGACTATAAGGGAACCTTTGGATAAAACAATCCCCTTACTATAAAAGGAGGGGTACAAAGCAGCAAAATTGTCAGTGTATGGGAAGCTGCTATATAAATTAAACCTAGGCATTTAATTCATATACCAAAACCCCCCCCCCCCCCAAAATACTAGAACAACAAGACAACCTAAAATAGAAGTAATTTTCTTTAGTCTTGTTTGGATGATACAGCGCGGTGCTGTGATTAAAAGGAGCTTACAAACTATACCATTAAGCTGTTGTGCTACTGGCCAATCCAAACTATACCCATTTAATCTGTAATTTTTTTTTAGGAAGATGCCTTCCTATGGCTTTCAGATCTGTTGCAGCTGCTTTTTTTGTCAGTTAAAACAGACTTCATACTGTACCTGATTAAAAAAAAAAAGCATGTTGCTGCTAAAACTACCTGAAAGAAAGCCTTTTTAAGGAGAGTGGAGTGCTGCTACTGTATTAAGCAAAACTACTTCTAAATGAAACAATTCAGCTCCACAGCAAAATATGCTTCTATAGCCTCAGTCTGTTCTGGAACAAAATCACCTTCCAGCGATACGGCAGTTACTCCCCTCACCGGCAGCTGTCATCTTCTTCCCAGGCTACTTCCAGGTGCCAGGTTCGACCTCTTGGTTGGCTGGCGGGGAAATTATGTAATTCCCTGTATGCGCACAGGAAACAGTCAATCCAGCACAGCTGGAATGTCCCGGGAATGCACGCTGAGCTACGCATGCACAGCTCAGTATACATTCAACATAAGACTGTGAACAGGCAGGTAAGTATATCTTATTGCAGAAGAGACATAGTATGAAAGCTAGAAGCTGATTAGTTGGCACAAACAACTGCTCCAGATTCTGGCTGTTCCAGTCTCAGTAAATTCCCCTAACTGGCTCTGAGGTGGTCTGACAATATGTTGTTTCGTAACACCAGCATCCCTCAAGCATATCCTTTAAATGGTTTGTGCATTTTCAATGTAGCCTCATGATAAATTTTTTTTGGCATTGGTACAGATCCCCCATGACAGGGTGAAGCTCACCACACCTTTCACTTGACAATATTTTTCCTATTAGCTCTACAAATGGCCATAATTGGCCCTTATAGACTTAAATGGCCAACTGCCACAAAGTTTGTGAACTTCGAGCAAAATTCACAAAACAGATCCACTTGTCCCTAATAGAAAATAAAGGGAAATCTACTTTTTAAATGTATTTTACTATTTGTTAACCATTCCCTATTCTATCCGAAAAATACATTACTGCACCAACAGTTATATTTGCCTGGAGTAATATAGCTACTCTAGCTGAAAGTAAAAATATAAAATACAGTGTAAAAAAATATAACATAGCCATCTTCATACTAAACACAGTCTTATGTTGTTGAAGATGGATAATGTATGCCAATATCTCAAATCCTGATTGGTGAGTGTTAAGTCAGGACAGATTATCAAGTAAATGCTATTTGCCCTCCTGGCTGTGATGTCATTCATTTTCTCATTATCTAGGACTGACAACAGGCTTGGAGAAACATTTCCCATGATAATTGGGAACTGTTAGTGTTATGAAGTATGGTATGTTCCCAGACAAGCCGGCATCAATGAAATCCTTTGTTAATAAGGGAAGTGATTCTCTGCTGCATTAGCATAATGTGTCCTGTGGAACCATAAACTTTAAAGCAGATGCTCCCAAATGTATATAATTCACAAACAACTCTAGTGCCTACATAGCATTTGTTGTTCAATACTTACATGCTTTAATATGTGCTATTCAGTGATTTTAGTTGATTTATCTACAGTATGATTGTGTGGCTAATTTAGCCTGTGGTATTATCCCCTCAGTATTAAAATAATTAAAAACACTAAACATTTAAAGAGAGTCCCTTGCACTGCACGTGATTAAAATACTGTCATCACTATAACGGGCAGACTGACAACTATTAGAAAAACCAAGGTCTTCCAGCTACCAGACTAGAAGTCAAAGCTAATTCCTGGATACAATGGGTAAAGAAGAGTAGAGAATGCAGATTTCCGGGAGTTTTCAGAGATAGTCAAGAACTAGTTTACAGGTAACATGGTAACTGTTTTTGTTGAGTAAACTGGTATTTCAAAAGCATCTGCAGTCATAGATTGCACCCAATAAGTAAAAAAAAGACTGCAGCTTGTTTTAAAAGCAATTTCATGCTGTTGATGTTGGTTTAAGAGCCCGGACTGGAAAGTCTTATATTGTTTGTTTCATGTAAATTCTTCATTATGTAAATGGTTTAAAATGAGAAATGCTCAGTGGAATATTACCAATACCTGTCCTTCAAGCAGCTTCATTATGTGGTTCATCCATTCTTTATCATATTCTACTGACCGCTTTGCATTTGCTATTTCCTAATGGGAGGAAAGGAGACACGATAATTTATGACAGGTTTATGAAAGCATTATGGACACAGAATAAAAAAGCGCATTGCATTTAAAACACCTTGCATCAGAAGTGACCAGAGTGCTTCATGGATACATTACATATCCCTATTTTGCTAATAACAAGGAACAATCAATATCCCTGTATCTTCCATAAATGCATGAAATGGCTGTATGGACCTGGTCCAGGATTACCCTGGCTACATAGAGGTCGCCGAAGCTTGTTCTGACAGCTGCTGAGCCATCTATCTTTCCATTACATTAACTACACACAAACAGTGAAAACTAATTCTGCTCCTCCTATTCACATCTATAACGATCTTCGTTCATAAAAAAAACTCACGGAGGTGCTGTAGCCTGAATTACTTTATTCATGCAAAGAACAAAGAAAATGATTGTGTTTTCCAGATAGCATAATAAGTTGTCCTCTTTGTAATATTCTTTTTATAACCCATCAGCTAAATCCCAAAAGTGGAAATTGCATACATGAGGTATAAAGGTTAAATGTATTGGTGAGTCTTCAATGACTTTCCAATGTAGTTTTGTAATAATTAAAGTGTAATGGGGCGCTTCCTCCCTCTCCATCACAACAAATAGCAAAAGATATATCATACACTTTACAGACAATGGTCAAAAGGCTGTCAGCACCAAGGTTCCAAATTGAACTCTATAACTTTTTACTTATATTCACAGTGATATCCTGTCCTCTGTGTAAATGCATTGATTTTAGATTGGTCATAGACCAGGAAATCTTGCATCGTTATATTTTTTGAGAAATAAGACACCACTACTTTTTGTGTAATGAAATAAATAGATAAGTACAACAAACACTGAAATACTGCAGATATATACCACATCACATGTCTGCAAATACAACAGCAGAGGATGCATAGTATTAGTAGAGCACAAAGGTATATAAAGTTAATCCTGAGCCAAATTTGTACAAAAAAAATATACATAGCAATAGAGCAGTAAACATGGTGGCAACGTTTTGGGGATAAAGAGCACCCTTTATTAAGTCATTCTAACCTGATTATTGCACCGCACATGCTCCTTTTAAATGCACCAAACACTACCCCGCCCAGGCAGCCATTTGGAATGTCACTTCAGATCTGGGGCACCATATCTTCATTTAGGGCTTGTTCACACCAAGGTGCAGAGACGTCAGTTTTTCTGCACGCATTTTGCAAGGGCACAACAAAATCAATTGTTCTCTATGTGTCCTGCTCACAGCACAACATTAGTATCAGGTGCAGATTTTTTTCTGCACAGTAATTTACAATGTGTATAAAACTCATTGAAGAGAGCTTAAAAACTGATGTAAACTGAAGTCCCTGCAAGTGAAATCTGTGCGTCAGTTGCCATCAGTTTTTCTGCACGTATGGTGTGAACAAAGCCTTACTCTGCACTACGTACCCAAACGTTCCAACCATTGGAGGCAGATGAATGCACACTTCTGCCAACCACACTCCACAATCTGCACATCCCATATGGGGGAGTGGCACTCAGGACACAGGTAGAGGAATGTGATTTAAGTATTCCTGCACTCATGTGACCTAAAGAAAATAGTTTGCACACTAAACACCATATAAAAACATATCTATACACTATAAACATGGTAAAATAATCAGGAAATGGAAGGGTTCTTACCAATAGGTTGATAGATCACATAGTGACCAGCTGGACATTTTACAGTTAAATCATGTTCCTCATTTGGTCCTTTTGGTTGTAACATACCTAACTGTCAGTATCAGCAGATCTTTTTCTCTTTTAGAATCTTTCCACATCCTCAATCACAGTAAAGCACAGTAGTGAGCTCCTATGATTCTCCTCCCAAAGCGTCTCACAGATGGTGAAAAGAAATGTGCTGGTGTTCCACAGGATGCTTCAACTGGAGTCTGTCCAACATACCCAAGGCCACCATGCTATTGTATTTACCGACATGTGATGTGTTGTGATAGTTTGCATCTAATATGTAGCATTGTACAATTGTGGGCACAGTTGGATACATGTAATTATGTAAAAATCTTCTGCTGCAATATTTAACATTTTGTGCTGTGCTGATTCAATTATTTTGAGCTATTGGGATCCATGAGGCAGGACTTGTTCAGATTTCCAGCATACTGGAAGATCTTTGCAATTAACAGCTTCCACTAAATACAGTGCTTTATGATTACTAATAAAGCTCAGCCAGGCTGCACAGACTGTCGTAGCAACTCAAGATTTTTTTTACCCTTATGAATGGCGGGCTTTCCAGTTGTGTCATCTGTTACCTTCAATTATGTTGCTACAAAGAGAACTTAAAAATTGGAGTCTGCATCTGATAAAGAGCAAAGGAAAACTCTTCAACTAATCTTGAAAAGCTAGAGAGTATGTAGTTAACTGTCAGCATCTCTATTACAACCAACAAAATTGGCACAAATTAAGCTGCGGTTTGCCAAACAATGCATAGTGTATGAGCAAGAATTCTGTGTGAATCAGGGGCATGACTTGTCAGAGCATGACGATATCCCAATTGCATGTGTATGAACTTATTAGAGTAACACTACGGGTTTGATTTACTAAAACTGGAGAGTGCAAAATCTGGTGCAGATCTGCATAGAAACTAATCAGCTTCCAGGTTTTATTGTCAAAGCTTAATTGAACAAGCTGACATTAGAAGCTGATTGGCTACCATGCACAGCTGCACCAGATTTTGCACTCTCCAGTTTTAGTAAATCAACCCCAATGTAACTTAACCACTTGCCCTCCAGAAGATTTTCCTCCCTTCCTGATCAGGCCATTTTTTTTTATATGGTACTGCATTACTTTAACTGATAATTGCGCGGTCATGAAATGCTGCATCCAAATTAAATGTATGTCCTTTTTTTCCCACAGATTGAGTTTTCTTTTGGTGGTATTTGATTATTGTTTGTGCTATAAACAAAAAAAGACTGACAATTTTGAAAAAAAAAAAACAAAACAAAATTTTTGACTTTTTGCCTTTAAAACATATCCAGTAAAAAATAAAATTTCTTCATAAATTTAGGCCAAAATGTATTCTGCTACGTTTTTGCTAAAAAAAAATCCTAATAAGTGTATATTAATTGTTTTACGGGAAAGTTATAGAGTCTACAAATGGCGGTATATATCCTGGAATTTTAATTTTTTTTTACTAGTAATGGTGGCAACCAGCGACTTATAGCTGGGCTGCAGCAGGCATTCTGACACTTGGTGGCAACTAACTGCCACTGATATCTCCAGTGACACTAATACAGTGATCAGCGCTAATAAAAAGCCCTGACACTGTACTAATGATACTGGGCAGGAAGGGGTTAACATCGGGGCAATCAAAGGGTGTTTTTGCTATGTGTGTTTTACTATGTGTGATGTGTTGTTTTACTTGGGAGACATGCTGCTTTGTATCTCTCTGCTGTACAGAGAGATACAAAGCAGCATTTCCATGCTGACAGGAGAGAGATCGGTGTTGTTTACACATAGATCTCTCCCCTCTCAGCCCTGCCAACGATCACTGAGTCCCGGCCGAGAATCGCTGTCTGGGACCCGGTGATTAACATATCCATAGCCTATAGCGGCACGGGTAGGGTGGCGTCTGCATCCCCTACCTGGAAATGCAAAATCACATATATATGTGATTTTGCACAGCGGAGCTGCCTTGTAGCAGTATATGCTCTGGGGCAGCTCTTAAGTGGTTAAACTATACAAAGGTAAAGTATTCAGAATTCAGTGATTTACCTCTTCATCGGGAATCTCTAGAATATCATTAAGGTCAGAATGTGAGATGTTTAGAATTGAAGCTGCCAGGGACTGTGCTTTGTGTACAGAATGTCTGGATGGACCACTGCCGGCTTCTTGCAATAGCTTGGCTTGTCTAATGTGGGTTCTCATTTCACACACCTCTTTATGAAGCTCTGTAGCCAAATTCTATGCAGAGGGAAAAGAACACAATTTCAATATCAAAACACAGATAAGGAGAATTACAACATGCAATTGTAATTCAGAGTTTTCATACTCTACAATGCAACAAACATTGGCAGTACACAATTAATGTTTATTACAACTGCATTAAACAGGAATGCTTAGCATCTGGGTCAGTAATATAACATTAATATTGTGGTAGGCATGCATAAATATTCCAATTTAGCTAATGCACTAGAACTCAACATGCAAAAAATGTTTGCACTAGCTTATCTTGTTTACATCACATAAATATTAAACAGTATCAAATAAATATTACCAGCAACTGGTATGATATTTGTATACAGTGCACCATTTTTGGGGGTTATACCACTGCCAGTCCATGTCCTACCTGCAGGCAGCGCACATTTTACACATTAGCTGGTCAAAGCTGGAGATAGAGCACCCCAGCAAAATGGACAGCACCAGCAGAGTGGAAGTAGTTGTGTCTAAGAGCGCCAGAGGCCATTTTGAAAGGATGGCGTCTTGATTTGACAATAGTTGTAATGCAGCCATGTCCATGGAAATGAAAGCAATAATCACATGGTCAAGTTCCAGTAAAGAAGGTGTATAACCAGCAGATGTACCTTCTCATGTCTGGAAAATAACAAAGTTACCCACATAATGTAGATAAAAATATGAACTACGATGGTGCAGGTTGTTCCTATACTATAAACGGTTGCAAAAATAATGATGTTAACCGAAAACACTCATACCTTTAGGCTTGGTTCACACTACTGTGACCCGATTCTGATGCGACATTCATGATCATGTAGTGCGACCTTGATGCGCCTTCGGATGTGGCTAGCATATTCTATGACGCTACTCTGCACTGAAATTGCATCAAAGTTGCATAGGAATCTTTTCCAAAAGCACACTGCACAGAGTTGCACTGATGTGAACTGGCACCATTGAACAAACTCCAAAAGAAGATCCTCTGATATCCAAATTAGCACATGTGGGTAAAGAAAGAACTCGCCATAGTGTAATATTATCCAACAGATTTATTGT
Organism: Staurois parvus; assembly: GCF_062004578.1. NCBI lineage: Eukaryota > Metazoa > Chordata > Amphibia > Anura > Ranidae > Staurois > Staurois parvus. Next base: position 170,649 of record NW_028318440.1, on the reverse strand, counting down.
AAAAATCCCCCCTTAAAATCACACTCACAATAAGCAAGTAAAAGTAAAGCATTTGTTACATCAGAGCTCAGAGCCCTGTATCCAGCGTCTCACCAGCCTGCCTGCACTCAAGATGGCGATAGTGCGATCACGTGATCCGGACACATGCGTCGGCGTGCGTGGTGATGTCACCGACTAACCACAACGCGTTTTGTCCAATGACTTCTTCCGAACTTGGATATGAGAGGATCTTCTTTTGGAGTTTGTTTGGTGGAATACCGGATATATATTGATATGCTGATTGATTACCAACACATCAGGATCTTCTCTTGGAGTCTGTTTGGTGAATGCTGGATATATACTAATATGCTGGTTAATTACTAGCACATGGTGAGTGTGCATTTTGATGGGGTGTTCTGAGCACTGAATATCACATTTGATGAAGGAGGATCTCAGTACTTCATTGATTAAGGATCATTGATATATGGACTTTTTTTGAATGGACTATATTGAGATCCCTTATTTATGTTATTGCACTATTAACTTGCACATATTTGGTGGCAGTTATATATATTTGTGCAATTTAATTTATTGATTTAATTTAGGATTGCGCTATTATTTGTGGTTATCACAATTTATTAATATTTAGATAACACACTGTTTTCCCAGTTTAGAATTGTGATTTTAAAAGCTCTGTATTTTTAGGGAAGAAGTCATAACTAAGGCCTAACTTTGTAATAAAAATATGTTTACGCTTTTTGGCTGTCATTGTCCATCAACTATTTATATTTACTGAAATTACAAGGCTTGGGTCTTTGGGACAGACTGATGTTTCCAAACAATTGAATAATCAGTGTTCTGCCCATTAAAGAATTCACTATATATTATGTGGTTCACCCAATGAACACATCAGTAGCCATATACAAAAATGTGAACACCGATCTGCTGATTTCATTCATTAAAATCCACATTGTTTATTTATTCAGTTTACTGCCTAATATTCACTGTCATTGTCCGGACTTCTGATTCAATTTGCCTAAATCCCAGCTGCAAAGTAATCCTGATGGAGATTAAGTTAATTTATCGCCAGTATCTCTCCTGAACTATCATCTGTTTGTGTTTTGTAATGAAAATGTTGTCTCTGCTTCATAAAGGTGACACTCATGTTTGAAGAAATTATGAAATGAAGGAAGGCCTGTGCTTATGCTCTCTCTCTCTTTTTAATAGTAGATACATTTGCAAGATTCTATTTAGTGTATTTTATACTGGGATACCCACAATGCTACTCATACATTTTCCAATCACAACTTGAAATTTGAACTTGCTACCTCGGTGACTGTAACTGAAATATAAGATATTGTCTTTTTTTAGCCAGGTCAATAGCTCAAGCTATTCGAACAAGTGATTCATCCCCCTCATTAACTTTGTTCATATTTAAAAATGATAACAAACCTATAAAAGTGTACATCAAAACTGAACCAAGAACATTATAGTTTCCCTTTAAAATAAATCTGTTACTACAGAAAAGAAGACACATAGTTCTAAACATATAAAGTTAGGTATTTAAATACATTGTTATAAACATGTATAACCAAGTACTTATAGGTGCCTTCATGCACCTTTTATTATTTTCCAAAACACGAGTTGCCTTATCCCTCATGCAACTTGACGTTTTTACAGCTGCTGTTTTTGGCTTTTGATGTTTTTTTCTACAGCCAGTAAACTCCCTGGCATGTTATCTTATGTGTCCATGCACACATAGACTTTAATCAGCGTTTTTTTGGCTGGGACGTTTTTGGGCTGGAAAAAAAAAACAGGACTAGTGGGTTTCTAGAGGAGTTTTTTAGCTGTAAAAACGCTCTAACACTGAAAAATGCGACAAACCGCAGTAAAAAGCTGCAAACCGGCATTTGTGGAAGTTTTTTGACCAAACTAAATTTTTTTTGTTAAAAAACGCTACAAAACGCAAACATGAAAAAACGCTGCTGATCACGGCAAAATGCCGCTAAACGCTAATGCAAAAATGCTAAAAAAAAGCTGGACAACTCACGGTTTTAATGTGACTTTACACAGCTAACGTTACCAGCATTAAAACGCCCAGTATGCATGAGGGCTTAATTCTGAGATATTTAATATACAAGTATCAACTTTCAACTCTTACAGGTCAAGTTTTGTAATCTTGGCTTTTGCTATAAATAAGTTTGTTTTCAATGCGCAGTGATAAAGTATGATTACCCTGTAACACTACAGATGAAGGGCCACTCCTGGTGAAGGGGCAGTTATACATTATACTACAGAACATGTGAAGTTTTGAATTAAATTAGCTGTAAAAAAATGGTTAAACTACAAATCCCATGATGCCAGTCTATATTCTGTCAGTGAATGAGTACTGGAACTTTTTTGAACAGCTGCAAGTTGCCAAGAGTACTGCTGATCTACGTGGAACATATATCATCCAGGCCAAGTAATGGATAATTAGTCTAATTTTCACACGCAGCCCTTTACACAGAATGTAAAGTGATTCTAAAGAAAGCTATTGGCTCCTGCTGCTGTCAATAAAATGGAGTGAGGAGGAAGTGGGGGCAAGGCTAAGACCAACTGTGTGCGTCTTTGGAGCGTGGCTCCATAGACATACAGCTTGGAAGCGAGCACGCACCGTGTGCCCCCACAGCAGACGGCTTGCTATGGGGACATACGAAGAAGAGGAAGAGCCAAGATCGCCAACCAGGGACCTGAGAAAAGGAGGATCAGGGATGCTCTGTGCAATACCATGGCACAATGCAGGTGAGTATAATGTTGTTATTTTAATTTTTAAAATAATTTACCTTTAGTAACACTTTAGGCCATCAGCTCATCAACTGACATGTAAACACTGAGCACTTATAGTTTCATTTCTGTTCAGTTATTATTGTTTTTTCCCCTTTAGTCATCATAGCAATGACAAGACTTCTATTGTCAAATACTAAAGCTTGGTACACACGGGCCAAATATTGGCCGGTTCAACAGAAGCCCAGCCCGTGTGTACAGCAGCCTGTCCGACTTCTGTAGAACGGGCATGCTAGAAAAACATCTCCCGATTGCATCTGATGACCGGTGTGTTCTGGTTGGGGGGGGCACTCCCCCTAACAGAACACAACAGCTCAGCAGGGAGAAAGCTGTACTAACATTGCACAGTTAATACAGAGGCTGCCTTGTGAACTCCTCAGTTTTTTAAAATAAAAAACTCATAAAAATAAAATAAAACACTCATAGTGTATACCAAGGCATTAGATGTGCTGGAATCTCACTGGCTAAAAACAGCCATATTATCTGACTGATGAATCATCCATACCCTACAGGCTAGGTTAGGGCAATTTTAGGATCTATCTCCAAACTGACAAACACTGTACATAACTAGAAAGCACCTGCCGCAAAGCCTCCTCAATATCACACCACTATTTCTCAGCACAACCTGTCAAATACTCACTGAGAGTTTATGAAACCACAGCAAAGAAGACCTAAACAAAATGCCTTTTTTTTAATTTATTTTTTGTTTGTAGGCATCTTTTTCCTTTGCTAGAATTAGCTCTACGGTGTGCTTCTACAGGGGTATAGTAAAAGTCAGCAGCAATATTACTATGAATATATTTCCCATTGATTTGGGTATTCCAAGCTGCAATGCAGCAGATGCATATCTTCTCTGCACTGCAAATGTTTTACCCATTGTTGTAAACAGAGAGCAATGATATTTATGCACTAGATGCATGAAAAGCAAAAACAGTGCCTTTTTCATATAATTCAAGGCTGAACACTCAAGGGTTCGCTAGCTTCAGGGCACTGAGGTGGATAGTCACAGTTTACTGATAAAGTAAAATGTGAGATGTCTCCAGGGCCTGAGAGATGTCATGTTGAATAATGCCAGTGATAACACAGCATAGATGAGTGGCTCTGTCATGTCTAACAACTGCAAGATAAAATATTTTATATGACTGAAGGAGACATCCCCTTATCTCCTATAAATTACACAAATGTTCTTATTATTACAGAGAAAGTGTCTAAAATTCATCAAAGCACAGTGGACCGATGACTGATATCTCAGATCCTTTGAGGCCTATAGGACTATTTGCAAACTCTCTCTCTACAAGAAAATACTTTTAAAACTGCATATCAAACTAATTCAGAAATTATTTGCCTAGAAAGCAAAAGTATAGACCAGTTGGCTTCCATATTGTAAAGAATCACTTCCAGCAGTTTTTGTATTCATGAACACTAAGCCCTCAAGGGCATGTAGTGATTCACATGCCAGTTTGCATTTATGCACCTAATATTTTCTATGCTAATAATCCTGTCTATGCCTCTCTATTAACCTTGTTGTAATATGTCAGTGATCTAACTGTATAAAACACTGGCAGTAATAATGCTGAAGAAACAAAGTTGTTCCCAGTCAAAGAGTGGGATGGCAAGGAGTAGAATGAGTGTGCCTGGCGTGCAACAGTCAATCATATTTATATACAACCTCCCAGCCAGAGATTTCATAGTACTGATACCTCCAGTACATCAACCTGGACAGCTCACTTGTTCTGTAGCATCCAACTTTGAGTGATTTAAAACAATAGGAATATAAATATAATTAAAAAACATAAGGTTAAATAAAACTGCCCTCGAAGCACTTGCAGAAAATTTATTTCTCAGTTTAACTGCACCATTTATACAGGGACTGCTACATTCAATAAAAACACTATGCTACCAAATTGCATACTTTATTTTAGTGCTTGAGGCCATTTACTAACTTCAGTGATACTAAAGGTGTAATGTTAAATTTCATTTTGGGTGGAGATGACTAGCATTGATGTGATCCACTGCTGGGATGTTTGCTGACTACTCATGTAGCTACTTCTATGTGATCTGTTTTAGAGAAATGTTTGTTCCATGTTATTGGGAGTGAGTACAGACTGATAGCTTGAGAAGCAAAGGAAGGAGAGAACACCTGATCAGCAGTAGAACAAGAAGCAAGGAAGGAACATCTTTGCATAGTTCAGTTTTTCCTCTGCAAAAACAGTTGCAACTGACTACAGTTTTCTTTCTTTTTTTTCTTTTGTTTCTTATAGCCCAAAGGTTGGAATGTTAAATGAAAATAGTTATGAGGCATGTCTGTGATTAGTTTTTTTTCTACACAATTGAATGAACATTTTCCAAGAGTGTTGATTCCATACTTTTTGCCAGGGGTTGCAAGTAGCTTTAAAACACCATTGCTGTATTTATCATACATAAATGCATATATAAGTCCAATTTTCTAGTAGTAAGAATGCTGCATTTTTTAAAGTGGCCCTGTCAACAGATCAACAAAGTTACGAAAACATCAACTGAGAAGAAAGCAGCAAAATGCATACAATATCTGTGCATCAACCTGTTTGCGAAAACCTCTCCACCTCAATCCTATCCCACACTTCTGAGCGCATGTTCCCTGCTGGGTGCTATGGTTCCTCCCGCCATCCCATACATCACGTTTTTTGACCAAACTGATTAGTCGAATTGGATCAGCTTTAGGGGCTCTCCTACAGGGTGATGTTTTAACAAAAAAGACAGCAAGAAGGTATGTATAAATCAGCTTTCTTCTCGGGTTAGTACCTTTGTAGCTATGCTGAACTCCTGAGAGGGTCACTTTAAAGTTTCTACTGTACACATATACACCTGTTACAGATATTTTATTAGTAATGGTGTGGTGGTAATAAATTAGTTCAGTTTCTTCAAAGAGCAGCAGTGTGAGCAAACATTAACTATGGTGGTGTGGTTGCAAACTGGCTGCATTTAGGCCACTTTTTTTTTTTTTTAGATTTTACACTTGGTAAATACATATTTTACGCCTGAATATTATTTACCCCTCCATACATTAAACATTTTTGGAAAACAGAGACTCTGCAGAATAGAATGTTGCTAGTTGCAATTTTTTATGTCATATAAGATCAAATGCAAATGTTTATTAAATGTGTAAGTCCAGTAAAAAAAAAAAATGCATATGCTAATTTTAATGCACAAAAACAATATATTATCCAAGGTTTTTGATACAATATAAAAGATGAGGTTGTGACAAGTAAATAGATATCAAACACATCAAGCTTTAAAACTGCTTGTGCTCATGAAATGGCGACAAACTTCAGCACCCAGAATTATCCATAGGAGGAGCTTTAAAAGTCTTTACAGGTTATCAGTTTACCATGAATGATGGTCCTATAATTATTGCTTTCACGCCAACATTTGTGGTGATATGTAACTTTTTTGTACAATGAGCTTCATGAGTTTATGTTCACTCACCGGAGGAAAGATCAGCAAACAGATGTTTTCTGATATCCCTCCATTTCACCTACTGACACCCATCATGCCACTGCCAGGACCGCAGGTGGAACAGTGGAGCCCAGAATACATATCAGAGACAGTCAGGTCAGGTGTTTGGTACCCCTCGGATGATTGTGGAAGTGATTGGTTGGCTTTAATCCACTGAAATAACTTTCAACTGAAAGCCTATTGCCAGCTAAACAAATTTAAATGACACTCCTCATTGCTATAGCAAACAGGACAGTGTATAAAATCCAGTTCTACAAGCCACCATTTATACTCCAAAAAATCAGATCTCAATGGGGAAAAATCTCATGCTGGATATCTATACTGATATGGACTGGGTAATGTGTTAGGAACGTAAGGATGCCCCATCGTTTGACTGGAAATGAAAATTATCAATCTACAGAGGATTAATTTCAAAGACACTCTGAAAATCAAAGTGAAAAAATGATGCAGCAGGCTAGTCCATTTTGCTGAAATTTCATTGCAGCAACTCGAAATGGTACTCTGTAGTTTGTATGGCCCCCACGTGTTTGTATGCATGCTTGACAATATCAGGGCATGCTCCTACTGAGATGACGGATGGTGTCCTGGGGTATTTCCTCCCAGATCTGGACCAGGGCATCACTGAGCTCCTGGACAGTCTGAGGTGCAACCTGGCAGCGTTGATGGATGGAAACATGATATCCATTCAATGGTATCAATTCCTTCATCCTCCAGGAACTGCCTGAATACTCTTGCCACATGAGGCCAGATATTGTCATGCACCAGGAGGAACTCAGAACCCACTACACCAGTGTAGGGTCTGACAATGGGTCCAAGGATTTCTATACTCTGATTAAAAAGTGTTCCTGTAAGTTTTTTGAGCAGCGCAGATGGTGCTGGTAGATAGGTGGTAAAATCAAACACCTGTGAATTAATCAAGGGCAGAGAATATTCAGATGTAAGTGAAAAGCAAGGTGCAAAACTGCCTTGGATGCTTCTAAAATTCTTGACAATGTTTTTGAAAAAAAGAAAAAAAAAGAAAAAGTTCCTGACAACAGCAGACAAAACACACATGAAAATCAATTAGCAGTGTAAACAGAACAGGCAACGTACTGCAAAATTATCTAAGCAACAGAAGTGCTGCCTTGAAAACAGCCCATGTGCCATCATGGTCTCTAACAAATATACAGTAATTTCTTTCTGGCTATTGTGGTTGTTTCTGAAACCCAGCCACATAAAAATATAAGATTTATTTTGAATAACTGGCAATAAGGCTGTCCATTAAAACACAAAAAATACTCCCAAACTTCAGCACAGCCCTTACCATTTGGTTGGTGTGAATAATATGTCAATTCTGTAAACCTCCTCTCCAGGGACCAGAAAAGAAGGCTGTATTTGCAGGTAGGGGCTCCCGTTTGACATGGAAACCCCTAAGAATACTGAGGGGTCAAGTTTCTGAAAGCCAGCGACTCTGGCACATCAGATTTGACATGCACTTGACTGTGCAAGCAAATTGTACCCTGCATGGAACCGAAGATTGTACAAACTTGTAAAATGTTTTTTTTCATTGTTATTCACATTTACTTTGCTGTTGCTTATTGTCTGGTTTGTAATATTTTTTATGTAACTAATTTCTTGTACGGTTTTTCTTTTCTTTTAATAAAATAACATCTAAAAAACATTTTGCCTAATCTCTCAGTGCCCTGAACAGAAATGAATTTTTGTCAATGAAGGGCTACTGTAGTTAAAAAGTCTATTACATTCCTCTCTTGGTGTAGCAGCAAGTGTTACAGACATTACTTAAAGTGTCACTAAACCCACAACAGTAAAGTCAGTCTGTATATGCAGTAAAGCATGCTTGATATACTCACTGTGGAACCTAAGGGGTTAATTCTCTGAAATGTGTAAAAATGCTGTTTGATCCTGACTTCTCTGATCCTTCCCTTCTTCCAGTGCACCCCTCTTATCTCTTGATAAAACATATTGTGTTGAGTCACTCTCCACATGCTCAGTTTGGTGTGAACTGCTAGAGCGTTTTTTTTTTTTTTGGAAGGGTGCATGTGATCAGCACAGGGCCAATCAACACTATCCAGACAGAGGTCAGGGGTCCTACATCCTCCTAGAGCAGAAAGAAAACTCCTCCTGCAAGCTTTAACCAGTGCTCGGGTGAACACTGATAGAAGTCACAAGACTGCTCTAACTGCTGATGAGAAAAGGTATTTAGCAGTTTATATTTACTAAGATAATTGAATTTCCATGTTCTGTGTACTGTGGGAGGCCAGATAGAGAGAACACTTTAAAGGAATGCAGTACTGAATGCTGTGATTTGTGCGTGTCCCTGCTCCAGTGATAATGATCACTCTCAGTCTGCTGGTGCTTAATTCATGTCCTAAATCTGAAAAATCTCTGCACAGGATGGAATCTGGGCGTGTAAAGCTTCCTACACACACAATGAGAATATCGGACGAATGATCGGCCATCTTGTTTTCATGCATGCTAGTCTCATATCAAAAACGCGGAATTACTAGAGTTACCAAAATTCTCATAAGACAGAATACAACTCCCATGATGATGTAATGTATTGTATTGTAATGTATTCCTTTGTTTCCAAGCATGCGCGGTCTTGGTCACTCATTTTTTTTATGGACAAATACTGTACTAATTAAACAAAAATCATTCGTTCTGTTATCATGAGAAAGGTTTTCATGCTTGTCCCTTCAGATAATTTTGCATTGTCATGATAGACTCTCGGAAGCTGTGTACTAACAATCAGATTATTGGACAATCAATCTGAAATCGATATGTTTCGTCTGATTTTCTCATTGTGTGTACTAGGCTTTATTGTCACAATTTTTTCTATAAATGTTAAAGATACTTCTATTTAATGACGACATAAGCTTCAATTCCAGTCAATAAAACCATTGGGCTTGTGTAAAAACTCAGCACAAGAAATCTGGGGAAAACTCATGAAAAAGAACATATACTTTTCCCAGTTCTGATGTACTGTATCTGACGCACAATTCTAAAAACTGTTATGTCTTTAAGAAACAACAAAAAAAAAAACAAAAAAACAAGCAATGCATTTCTATAAAACATTTACCTTTATAAATGTTATGAATTCCTCAATCTTCTTATTGCCATGTAACAATTTATTCTGTACTACCTCCAAGGCTTGTTCACTCTGCATTGCTAAGTTGTGAAGTTGTTGTTTAGCAGTAATTTCCAGTTCAGACATGGCACGTTCAGCTTCAACCATTTTTCCTTCCAAGTCGCTGACTTTTACATTCTGTAACACACAAGTTAGTTTAAACCCCATTTTTCTTTAAAATGCACTTCAGTCTTATTTCAGTGCTGACTTTAGAAAACTTTATATTTATGAATTTCTAAATATTTTTCTATCTTTATGTAACTGAACAGAATGCTTTTTAGCGTGTCCTAAAAGTGATTTCATAAAAGTTTAATGAAGAACAGGGATTGAGATACAAAAAGTAAGCACCTCTGTGCAAAATAAACCTTAGTTCACGTAAATAGCACTGTTCTGAGACTGTGATTAGATTGAATCATCCAAAGTAAAGGGTTATTTTGCCAGCTACCAGCTATGTGTAGATGAGAAAAAAACTGAAGTATACAGTAGCTAATAAAGTACAGAAAAGAAAAGACTAAATCCAAATAGTTTTTTAGAATAAAATGAGCATTCCTTTTGTGTAAGCAACATCATTTTCATTCAACCAAACAATGAAAAATAAGTTATTTCCTCTATTTTGTTTGTTTGTGTTATAGGTTTTCAGTCCTTCTTGGCTATCAGTCCTCTCTCAAAGCAATCAATACCCAAGTATCTGCCTGAACAGTAATGCCCCGTACACATACATCAGAAAAAAGAAACTGATAGATCGCTGTACTGACACAAGCAGTATTAGTACAGCGATCTCTCCAATGTGCTGTTGTGTTCTGACGGGGACATCTCCCCCACCAGAACACAGCGGTTTCAGCCATTGGCTTAGAGCGTTGATTGGAAGCCAATCGGCAGACCTGTTTTGGTCATGCCCCTTCAACAGAAACCAGTCAGGTGCCATACACACAGGCTGAATGCCGCCTGATATTAGGCCCGTGTGTACAGGGCTTACCTCAGATCTGCAGTCCCCTAGATTTTCAACCTGTTGACCTCAGCAAGCAGCAAGTAAAGATGTTGACACTGTTAAGATACGGTCATCATAAGCAAGGTCATCACCTAATCTCACTGTATGAATGGTCTTCTTAAGCAAAGATAGTAAACTACATTCAAAGAGTTAAATACCTTTTTCTCCAGGTCTTCCTTTATCTTGTAATATATTTGCTCATAATGTGACTTCTCCTTGGTTACTACATTTAATCTCTGTTTTAAAGAATCAAGTGATGTCTTCTTGTGAGAACATTCTTCTGCCATTGTTTTTACCTGCAGGAGAGCAAAATAAAAATAAGCATGATTGGGTGAGTAGATATAATGTGCCCATTAATTAGAATAAACATGCTGTTGCAAAACTATGGGCAGCACAGTGGCTAAGTGGTTAGCACTTCTGCCTGGCAGTACTAGGGTCGCCGGTTTGAATCCCAACCTTGACACCACCTGCCTGGAGTTTGCATGTTCTCCCTGTGCTTGCATGGGTTTCCTCCAGGTACTCCAGTTTCCTCTCACACTCCAAAGACATGCTGGTAAGTTAATTGGCTCCTGTCTAAATTGGCCCTAGTATGTGTATGTATGAATGTAAGTTAGGGACCTTAGATTGTATGCCCCTTGAGGGTTAGGGACTGATGTGAATGTACAATATATATGTAAAAGCACTGCATAAATTGACGGCACTATACAAGTACCTGAAATAAATAAATAAAACGTTCATCATCAAGCTATAGATTGTATATGGTACAGGACATGAGGTGTAGAAACACTGCCAGAGCAGTACAGCTCACCCATGGGGCTGCAGTGTGAACTTGCATCAAAAAGAGAACCTAGAACATTTTAGTTTCAAAGACTGTGCAGTACCCGGCAGGGTAGAACAGTGAGGATCGCTAGAACAGAGGAAGGCAATTATTATACTAAGGTAGGCTGCACTCATTGGGGTGGGGAATAAATTAAATAACTCTACTGCAGTAGTCCTTTCAGGTTCTGCAATAGTTTTCAGTATCCCAGAAGAAAGAAATATGTAGGCAGCCATTTATGAAATGCTAAACCTCTGACTTCAATGTTTTTGAGTGAAGAACCTGCAATAAACATGCTGAAAATGAAAGAAAGAATTCTTTATCTCTATACTTGTTACAGATCAGCGTTTAAAAGAAAATGCAACTAATTTAAGAAGGAGGTCAGCAACAACAGTATTCTTTTTATTCAGTAAAATCTTTGGGTAGATTCTTCGGCAGCCCATATAATATTAATTTTTTTTGTTTAACCAGGGGGTCTGCAGAGTTCCCCGTTGCTGCACTGTAAGGGGCAATCCTGCAAACTCTCATGTAAAGGGGAACTTTGGAGGCCCTGATGTAAGGGGGGCTCTGGAAACTCTGATGTAAGGGGAAACTCTGTGAACCAGGCCCACGCTGCTCTTAATCCAGCCTTGCCCAGGAGAGAGAAATGTGATATGGGAAGAAGAAATTCAGACTGAAGAGAAAATGCAATTAAAGAAGCACTTGAAAAACTGTAGTGTCATGCTCTCCTCCTGGCCTTTTGTGAAATTAGTATAGCAGGAGAGAAAACACTCTACCAAAGCTTGCTATTTTTTCCTATTGACACTGCTCCCACCTATAACAAGCAAGCCCTCACAATAGACTGGGTCATGCAGCATAACAATCATAGATCTATGGATGTGTTTGTGACATTCCAGGCGCTGAATCATGAGATAATACAGGGGGGTGAGCAAGAGTAATAACCAATATTATCAACTGCTTCAGTAAGACAGATGAAATAAGTATACACAAACCAAGATTCCTTGCTTATGCTGCAAAGTTTACTAGAAGTGTATTTGAGTATACAACAGTGTGCAGAGGGTTAATGGAGAATATTCTCTAAATTATTAAATGTAGTGAGAGCTTTGTATTACAATGTAAATTATTGGTCACAAACTGGACATAAGAGTGCAAGCTACCTATGAAGTAGCATAGGGGATAGTTAAACTAGTAATACTACTTCCTGGAGTTCTTCTTAAAATATTTAACTATATGCAAATGCAGAGTAAACTGCTTGGTTAGATATGAACATTATTGTTTATGCGCTACCTATACTGTTCCACAAATTACTGTATGCCAAGAAATGCAGCTATTTTATTTTTAACATGATCGTGCATAGAACAACAGTTTTCTGAACCTTATTATGTGTTATTTTGCTATCAAGTAAATGCCTGTCATGGGAAGATGTTAGCTGACCTCTGGGGTATTATTAAGCTGCACGTGCATTGCACTGTACTACATTCCAAGGTGATTTAGTGAATAATAGGCTTGGGGAATAAGTATACAGAGTACATTACCTTTCTTTCAAGATTTTCTAACATTTCTTTGCTGGGTCTTTCATTTTCCTGGTAGATTTTCAGACGGGTTTTCAGATCCTCTATCAAATGCCTTTTCATGTTGACATCCCTTTCCATCCGAGCCACCCTAGAGAGCGAAGGTCCATGTTACTACTATACAATTCAGATTTATACTCCTCTCAAAGAAACAGGTACTATGAGGTTTTCATGCACTCAAAACGTGTCCAAAAGGAGACATCACGCTGAATCACATTATTGGAATCGTATGGGTTTCTAATAACCACTAACAATATTACTGATCATCCATTTCCTTGGCTGAATGAGTATTCAAATACATGTTATTCCGAATCATCTGTAATTAATTTTATACATGTTATCATGCAAATTCCTTTATTTTGCTCTGTGAATTCAAAATAAACATTTCTGCTAAAGTATATCAGATAAACTGCAGAAGAAATGTTAAATAAGTGCAAAAAGTAACACAGTATGCAGAAGGATGTGGACAGCATAAAAACAGATTTCTGCAAACTGAAGTTCAGCTTTAAAGAATAAAAACAAATGTCAGGCAGAAAAAAATTGAAAAGGGTGAATTTTGGCTTTAAAGTAAAGTTCTAACGTATGCCCTTATTAAGTACAGATCCTATAATCAGGACACTAAATTATTTATTACAGGTTCCTTTTATACAGCCATCAATTTACGTAGCGCTTTACATATATATTATACATTCACATCAGTGCCTAGTCCTCAAGGAGCATACACTCTAAGGTCCCTTATCTCACATTCATACACACACTAGGCCAATTTAGACATGAGCCAATAAACCTACACGCATCTCTCTTTGGAGTGTGTGAGGAAACCGGAGTAGCCGGAGGAAACCCACGCAAGTACTGGGAGAAAATGAAAACTCCAGGCAGCTAGTGCCATGGTGGGGATTTGAACCGACAACCCTAGTGCTGCTAGGCGGGAGTTCTAACCACTTAGCCACTCTGCTGCCCACATACTGCTAATTTTTTCTTTATCAAGAATATCTATAAGAAGTTGGAAATGTTGTTTTTATACCAGTATTGTCATATATTTGTCAATAACCAGCATCTTGGGATTACACAAACTTGTAGATCTACATGCAAGCAGTTTTCATGCCTGCAACCATGATTGTTGCACCTCCTTAATGTGGGCATCAGTATGGGGCAATGTATCAGAAGGCTTTTGCATCTGAGAGATGCAGTTTGTTTCCTATACAAACAATTCACATGCCCTTTAGAAAATTGCCCTGCAATTTAAAAAATGTACATGATCTGATCAATAGGCTCTCTAAAAACCCTGGAATTGTTTATTAATGTAGCAAAGTGAGCATTGAGCCTGCATGTGTACTAAGCAATCTCATTAACAGATTAAGATCTACAAACCTGATTACTAGATACACTGTATATTTTTTCTGTAGCCTGTAGCATACATGTTGTGTAAGACCTATGACTAGATGCTTGCATAGCAGTTTATGAAAGAAGATAAATAGTGTTTGTTTTATATATCATTTCAGCTTAAATGTATATAGAGTATTTAATATAAAAATGATACCATAAATTGCTACTTTCCTCATACAGGGAAGACAAATAGCACCAAGTTAAAAAAAAACCCCAAAACAAAACAAAAACATAATAAAAAAAAGACAAAGAACAGAAATTCTTAGTAACAAATGAGTGCATGAACTTAGGGGCAAAATGTTTAGCATTAAAACGGCTACATTTTACACAGATTAGTAAACTATTTTCTCTTGGAATACAATTTAATATATAAAAAATGCCTGGAATTCTCATATAAAATCTAAAATCTAAACAAACATATAAAATCTGTCACCATCATTTCTATAGGGTTCAGCTCTCACATAAATCATAATTATAACCATTCTGGGAATTACAGTAGTTTTTATTGACAGAGTAGGAGACTTCCACCCAATGAGGCACTATTAAGTTTAGCTGTCCTGCAATTAACTAAATCAGCTGAAGAGTGAGAATATTAATTGCAAAATGTTTAAAGTGTATGTAAACCCAAGAACAAAAATTTTGATTGCCAGTCCATATCCCTCTCCCCATCTCCATAACATAAAGACAAAGTGTTCTGTATTTCGCACAGAAAGAAAAAGGAACAGTGCTAACTAATAGGCAGCAGAGGCAGAAAGCACAGGAAGTGATCTGCTTACTAGTTTTCTGTCAGGATCAACATAAATTTTTGGCACTTATCAAAGGGTTATAACAAAATTTTTTTGTTTGTATCTTTAACAGACCAATGGTGAGCAAATAAAAGACATTAATTGTTAAGTTTAACACACACTTTAAAGTAGTTCTGTAAATAAGATGGCCACTGTAAATGAAGCCAGCCTGTAAGCTGATGGATACTTACCTTTCTGGTGGCCCAAATCATAAAACTCCTTGAATGTGTTGCAGATTTCCAGTTGCTGCAAGTATTTGACACAGTTGTAGCAAATATTTGCATCTGCTCACTGTTCTGTGGTTCCTCCTGCCGGCTCCTACATTAAGGGCTCCTTCACACCAGCTTCTGCATTGCAGTGCAGTGGGGCAGAGATCAGTGTCGTGATGATGTGCTGAGCACAGCACATTGAGTTGTTTCTTTTCTTTTTTTTTAAACATACTTTATTGAGATATCACACAGACAGCCCATAAAGTTCAATTGCTGGCCACGCGGTGTGCTGCAATGAATTGGCTCACACTGCGCTTCGCTGCAAAAAATAAAAAGTACTGCATGCAACAGTTTTTTTCAGCTCACCATGCCCGCACACCACCACAATGCAATGGTGTGAACTGGGCACGTAGAAGACAAGGTATTTTGCCTTGTCTATGCAGTGGAATTGCTATGGAATAGACACCCAACACAGTACCACCAGTAATGTAAACATAAGTAATACAGGACATGGTACATACAGGACAGGGGCTGGCAGAAAGAACCACAGAAAGTGCTTGTTGTGGACCTGGAAATTCAGAAAAATCTCTAATAAGGACGAAGGTGTAAATTAAAACGTTTATTTAGGGAGATAGTTTATTATAGTAATAATACATTTTAGGCTATGAGTAAATTGTACTTTACCACTGAAAGAAAAGGGCCATTAGTCCACAATTAATGCAGCTTCACACTGCCCCACTGCTTTTGTTAAAGTGCAGTTAACCCACAGGTTTCATGCAGGCTAGCTGTGCTTTCCTATAGACTTGTATAAGGTCCTGTGGTTTTGGTGTGTTTTCAGAAATTGCACCAAAACTCCTACATTTTTGAAACCGCACCAAAACCGTGGGACATCATAGAAGTCTATGGGAAAGCACTGCTAAATACCAATGGGTTAGCTGTGCTTTGCCCAAAGCATAGCAGGACCACACCAGACAGTGTTAAGCTGCAAAAAGTCAACTTTTCACAAACCTGAGCAATTGAACAAGAGCAAATAATGATAGAATGAATAAGCAAATTACCTGAAAATTAAGTGTAAATACACTACTCTTCTCCTTTCCCACAGTCTTTGCTGCTGTAACTAGTAACTGATAATAGAATGATACAATCTTACAGTTTCCAGTAATAGTCAAACTTGGCCTAGTCTTTACCACCTCTGAAGCCTGTTCACTGTTTAATGAGCCCCCCACCCCCCAATTTCATTAAAGAACCAGTAGTGAGCCTTGAAGGCAAGAAAGGTATGAGCAAAGCACGACTTTTTCAGGAAAAGTCAAGATTTACATTGATCTTCCACAGCCTATATCTATGAATCTACATGAATCTATGGGTCAATAGGACATGCTCCTTTCCTTAAATTAAATCTCTATTTATAAATTGTTGTTTATCATATGCTCTGCTTAAATGTAACTAATTTAACTTAAAATTAGTTTAATGCAGGACAGGTATATGGCTCTAAAAGAAGCTAGGTATAAAGCAGAACATTATTGTTTTTATAAATGATTTAAATAGCGCCAACAGTTAGAACACTACTCTTTAATAATGATAGCAACCACAAGAGTAATTTGTACAGATTTTTAGTATTTATATAGGTTAGGAACCAAGGGCCTGTCCAGTCTCTCATGTACAAACATGATATATTTAAAGATATTATATTTTTTTATTGGTCCACATTAATGCAAATTGTTAATCTAAATGAATTATTGAAGTTAATTAATACCTGAATGAGTGACTAATATCTGGAAGCAACAAAACTAATACGACATCCTAGGGAATGTAATCATCTTTATGGAATGTCTATGCATTATCTAGGAAAGTGTGGTGAGAATTATATTTCTTTAGGTCTATTCTAGACTGTTTAACAAGTGGTATTTTGGAACCTAGCGGAACCTAACGAATGTACATACTGCAATTTTTCATTATCACATATCTTGTACAATCATAGATATGCATTAGAGCAACACATTAGAAAATAGATAATCCAGTTAAACCAAAAAAAAACAAAACAAAAAACCTTTATAATAAAATATAAATTACAAGAATATTAAGATATTCCTATAGAGAGCCACAACTGTAGGCACTTATGCATGCATGTCTACAGATATGTGTGTGGAATGTTTCCTAAAGCAGTACTAACAGAAATATTCTTTTTTTTTTTTTATGATTTTTTTTCTTCTTAGAGTTACTAACAGATATATAAGCACATGAATACTATTTTACATCTATAGAGTCATTGACAGTCTTATACTGGGTATACACTATGAGAAAATCTGATGACCAGTCCTCCGATGTTCCACAAAGGTGCCTATCATGATGGATTAATGCTATTGATGTATGATGTAATGGTATTAACTTGTATGGAAATTTTCAAACAAAAAAGCCAAATGTTTTTTTCATTGCAACTTTTTTCTGGGTCTTTTCTTTCCTTCTGATCATGCTTGTTTTTCTCTCAGCTATTTCCATACAATTACTGTACACATTGAGTGAAAAACGGACATTGTGTTCACATATGAAAACATTTTTGGAGTTTGTCTCCTCTGAACTTTTTGTTTGCAAAGTCTGAATCGGATGTCCAAAGTCTTGTACACACTGTACAAAAATCAAATGACTGTTTTTCCTATGGAATTCTTATAGTGTGTACCGAGCTTTATCTTAATTGCTAAGGCCCACTGTATCATTTAAAAAAATGTGAGAGTGGCATGTCTATGTTTCCCAACGTACGTAAGCATGGTAACTGACACAAAAGAAGTAAAGCTATTCTGATACAAGAAGTAAAGCTATTCAATGATTATAGCACAATAAACACTGTCCAGAAAGGTATTAAAAAAGCACACTTATATCTTCCTTGCTGAAGTGATTTATTTTACCTCTTCGTTAGTCAAGCAAAAATGAAATGTGAGTAAAGCAAAAATGAACTATTAAATTAAAGGAAAGATGATCTTTTATATTCAAAATCTTTGGACATTTTTTCAGATGACCTCACCCAGGATTAACTTAGCATATTCATAAACCAGGACAAGAAAATGTAATTAGTAATCTACAATTAGGATAATGGAAAGCACAAAACCATATATAAAATAAAATAGAAAATTCTTGAAGGGGATGGCTGTAAAAGCAATTAGCATTTAAGTCCCGTAACAGGAAGAAATAAAAAAAAAAGGTGAAAGCTATAATTTGTAAACTATTACAGTGCTCTTGAATTCTTCTTTTTAAAAAAGACTCCAATCAATTCAAGTCTAAACAAACAAAACTGTCCTTTTGCACTTGTTATACATATAAGCTTTGGTGCTTAATCCAGTTTAAGCAGCTAAACCTTGACATGTCTCTCAGCCCCCAGGCAAAGAATTACAGTATCTGAAAGATTCCTCTGCACTTCGCTCTGATTTGAATTTAAATCAAGGGTGATTAAGTCCACTCTGGGGTCTCAATCTAACTTTGGTTACTCCATCAAATCATTTATGAGTTCACACAATTTGTGACCTTCAGCTGCACTTCCCAGCTTTCTTGTGAAAGCAGAAAATCCATCTGTGATATTAAACTTAAAACAGAGAAACGAAAAACAAATGTAGAGAATTAGCACCTCCAACTCTCCGCCTTCCCCTGACCCAAAAATATGTAGGCATGACATTCTGTGAGAACATTCAAAAGATAAAAAAAAATCAATGCTAGCCACATGGTGGCGACAAACACAATGGATGATTGCACAGTAACTAGAAAAAGAAATGAAACACTACCTTTCCTGTAGTTCCCGTATCCGTTCTTCCTTTTCCAGGACTTCATTTTTCATGGCTTTAATTGTTGTGGACTGTTTTGCCATTTCAACAGTCATATTCTAAATTGAGGATAAGGAAAAATTAACTATACAGTTCTGGAAGTCAGTTTAATCTATCTGGGAGGTCCTCAAAGTATAACACGCTGCCTGCCTTCCAGTACAAGAAGGTTTAAATATACAATCACTTCATAAAGCATTACTGCAAACACACGGAAAGAAGGGATAACATTACAAACAATAACAAACGCGAACATATCGAGCTTCAGTTTAAGCCAAAAGTAGAAAAAACATGCTTCCAGTTAGAATATAAGGATGCAGTCTTAATAAATTAAACTTTTTTTTTCCATTATGTAGTCTGGCAATATTTGTTTAAAACTGTTACAGCGTAAACTGTCATTACTATAAGTGGCTATGTCTAATACGAGAAGTTCATGGTTTATTATTTAACCACATCTCCACTGGGCTAATTCTGGTATTACTCTCCTACATGTACATCTGCATTTTCTGCTAGAAAATGACTTAGAACCCCCAAACATTTATTTTTTTTAAGCAGATTTACCTATTTAGCCACTTGGATTGCTTTTAGGTTATTCAGCATCACTTCAAGGTAAATTGCAAGGTAAGTAGGACTGTGTAATCAAAAGCACTTACTACATTTATATGGGGGCAGATTTTCTCTAGCCTTAGTGTAGGAAGTAAGGCCCTTACAGAGTACCTGTGACTTAACAAAAATATATATTTGAAAGGAAAACAAACATTACTTAGACCCAAAGACTAATTAAGATCTCCTGCACAAGGACATAATAATTGACTGATGTTTATACGTAGGTTAATATTGGTTCATGGTTTACATACGGAGTACGATTATTTTATGCTTTTTTTTTTTTTAAGAACGTTTCTCTCATCTCCAATCCTTTTTCTGAATGACAAATGAATAGAGGGTCTGTTGTTTTTTTTTTTTTGGTACGTTCATTTTCCTTCTGTCCATCCCACATCTGCTATTTGTTTAGTTTCACTTTATTTCTGGTCTCTTATATTATGATATGCAAAACGGCTGTTGGGCTTTAGGGTTCCATTTGCTTAGACCACTTCTCGGGGCTCCCTGTCACGTCAGAGATATTTTGGCCTCTTCTTCCCTTGCATTCCATTTCCTCTTCCCCCTGGTTTTTGGAGAAACCTCCTCAGTGTATGGCACCATCTCACATTTACATGGTATATGCAAGGTGTCAATGTAAGTTTCAGGAGTCTGCTGTGCTTTATTAGGTGTCACATATCGTGTTTGTAATTGTATTGTTTTATTTTACCCACTACTAGTTTCCTGCTCTCCTGATGAAGCTTCTCTTTGTGAAACGCATTGAGATACAACCTCACATCCCTCAATAACCCATTCCTACCTCAGAAGACATCACGAAGAATCAGAAATGAAGTTCTTATATTTGTGTTGTTAGAAAAAGCTATTGAGTGACCTGGGAAGTTTCGAGGTTATATGCAGGGTATTTTGTTTATGGGGACATACGCTATTTTTATGTACTGCACGTTGAGGTGCATTTTAAAGAGACGTTCCAGGCTCCCACCCAAAAATTAAGTCAGCAGTTACAAATACTGTAGCTGCTGACTTTTAATATAAGGACACTTCCCTGTCCAGGGGTCCAGCGTCGTCGTCACCCGCGCTAGTTCTTCACTAGTTTCCGGGTTTCTGGCGCTGGCATCTTCAGTAAGGGAAACCTGGAGTGAAGCCTTGCGGCTTCACAGCCGGTTTCCTACTGTGCAAGATGCCCTGCACCTTGCGATTGGTCTCCTAGTCTTCTGGGACCTGTGAAGCCTTCCAGAAGACTGCGGGGGGAAGGAGGGGGGTCCAAACTCACTGAGCCAGAAGTGAGTACCTGTTAAAACCAGGTACCCGCTCCCCCCTCCCCAACAAAAAGTGCCAAATATGGCCGGGGGGGAGTGTAAACAAGTGGAGTTTCCCCTTTTGGGTGGAGCTCTGCTTTAACATTGATATAATAAATTATTGTTATACCATCTGCTTCAGTTATTTTCCCTCTAAGTGATTAGCACCTACAAAGTCCCATTCCTTGCCTTTTTTCATATACACAGGATCTTGTTTGCAGAAAAACCCTGAGTAAAAAACATATAATGTTCTGGAAAGACCTTGTGCATTTGCCTATACACATGTAAAATTCTTCTTCATCCAAAGTGTGCATTATTTTACAAAAAGGAGCAGTGCAAGTTAATCAGTTGAAGAAACTGAAATGCATAGAAAGGTTTATGACAAAAGTCTGTAAAGGTGATCTAACCCGTTAAAGACTAAGTTCACCGTATATGAAAAATAATAACAATAATAAAACATAATATGGGAAATGGGAAACATAATAAGGCACATATTTTTGCAGAAAAAAAAAATGTGCATTTATTATTTTTTTTCATACAGGAGCTGCAAAGCATTGCAACCACGATCAGTGGATCAGAGGTGCAATGTCAGGTCCCTGCAGTATTCAGTCCATACCTCCATTACGAGCTGGCTGTTTACAAGCTGCAGGGCTTGCAAACAAGCTATGAGAACGCTCCTCAGCACTCGCACAGTTAATTGAGAATTACAAGCCATTAGCCACAATGGCTGATAGTATTTCTCATTCACAGAACTCAGTGAATGAACTGACAAGGCTGTGTGGGTAAAGACCAGCACAGCAGCGCTATTTTCAAAATGTGACAGTGGATGCAGGGAGAAGACTCCGCGCTTACTGTCACAGGGGAAACTGGGGGCGCAGGTCTGGAAACGTGAACTTAACCTTTAAATCTGGTTGTTGCTGGTTAAACATATTACACAAAATATCACCAAATGGAAGGAGCACTGCATGGCAATATACAGAGGATACAATAATGCATAGGGAGGTTTGTGGCAAAAGCCAGTAAAACTGAGCTAACCCTTTATGCTTACAGTAGATAAATAGGGGGAAAAAAAAATCAAAGTTTACTAGCTGTTAAGTTATTTATTTGCACAAAGTCGTTGAAAATGGTACTTACTAATAAAGTACAAAAGTAGTCTAAATTCCTTTGTACCTATGCAACCTAAAGTGTAAGTAAACTCAAAAACAAAGATTGAATATACCAAATCTTACCGGTACCTAGATGTGATGACCACATTTGTTTTCATTAGTTTTCCTTTTATTTTCATCTGGTAATCCTGCCAATACAACATTTCCTGTTCTAGAATAACAATGCTCACTCACTGTGTATATCTATGAAAGAGCAGCCTTGTCACCCAAGGACAGGAAATTTTAAGGGCTACACCTTCCCCTCTCCTCATCTCTATAATATGGCGGGGAGTGTTCTGTAGTCCACAGAGAAAAATGGGGATTACATTGTATGAGATCACACATGCAGAATGCCCAGAACACTGGACAGCACTTTGAATTGCATATTTAACAGACCAAAAGAGATAAGACAATTTTTGCTCATTGTTAGGGTTTACATACATGTTGTTAAACAAATGGCATGTAAAGACACAAAGGTTTACAACACTATGGAATCATTGTAGTACATTGCCCAGGTAGGCTAAAAATAAATACGTGCAGAAAATGTTAGCACTTGTCTATCTAAGATAGATTCACATGTAAACTACAAAAAGTTACATGGTGTGATACCTTTTTACAATATCCTTTGATCAAGAATTCTTTATAAACCAGCCGCCCCCTCCCTCAAAAGGAAATCCTCCATCACATTTTAAAGAGTTCTAATATATCCAAAATACTAATATGAATCACACTAATAAGGTATTTCTGTGAGAAGAAAGAGCTGTTTAGAGCCAACTTTTAAATTGTCAAAGTTTATAAGAAATACTCTTGCATGATAGTTCCCATTTACAGTTTATAGTGGATCCTGCCTGCAAAACATGTGCAGCTGTTATTTTATTTCCACTTAAAGCTGACCTTGAGGCAAACTGGTAAATACACAGATGAAAAGCATATACGAGAGCTGGTTTACCTGCCGAAAGGATTTGTATTCCTGTTATTCTAGTCCTGAAATGCATTCAGCTCTGCAACAAAGCACAGCCTTGCCTAGCAGGGGAGGGGACCTAATCTTTCTTTGCTGCAGTTTCACTTTCCTATCTGCCCAAACCATGTGAAACAGACAAGAAAGCAGAAAGGAGTAACAGTACACTGATGAGCTCATCTCTTGGTCATTCTGTTTTCTCCTCCTATCAGCGTGCATCTTGCGGATTGGCACCTTGTGCTGACTTTTTTGAGCACTGCTGTACAAAAACTTCAAGAGGCTGATATCAAGGTAAATTAAAGCATTTACACTACTTACAATAAAAAAAAAAATAATTTATCACAAAGCTGCTATTTTTTTTTTATAGCTGCCTAGATTTCGGCTTTAACTTCAACTACTGCACACACCTGCGGTAGGATCAAACCACCTGCAAAGAGACAGGTGCGTTTTTTTCACATGTTTAACCCCTCACTTCCCTGAGTATCAGATATCTTTACATAGTACCATAGGATGTAAGGGTAATATGAGAAAACTTCGTATAGAGAAATAGTGTGGGAGAAATTACCACATGCTGTGATGGAGATCATGGATGAAAATATAATTATCAGTAAATGTGGGGAAATGTGGGACCACTGCACGATGGCACACTTACTACAATTTGTTGCTTCCTGGCCTGTATGGACAATGCAGGGAAAAGAGAGCTGAAGAGGATTGTATTTGGTTGCTGCCACAGCCTAGAGGCAAAGTTCACCTCTAGCATTAGACGCAGATGTCCTGCTGTGTTTGAGACCCCTTCCCTACCGAACAGATTGGCCCAGAGAGGACAGCAGGGTGTTCGCATTTCTGGATGAGTCAGGAGCCCAGGGGAAGTGTCCCCTTGGCAGGGATCAAGGGAGAAAACAAGACGGTGGCCTGCAGTCACGTGTTTGCAGATTTCACTAAGCCCCAAGGAGACTCAGGACTAAGCCTGTTGTGAGAACAGCCAGGAGCCTGTGCATAGGGCTCGCGGCTTCTGTGAATGATCATGCAGTTGGCTGCAATGACCAGAGAGGAATGAGAGCATGCTTTGTAGATAAGGAGCAGACTATCAAGAGACCACAAGGCTACTGTTGTGCTTTGCACTGTGAAATGTTCCATCTAAAGAAAGACTGCAGAGAGATTTTCAGTGGCAAAGAAATGTAGGGCAACGCCATAGGAAGAGAATCATCGAGGAGCACAGGCTTGAGAGGGAGGCCAAGAGCTGCAGGCTGCCTTTCATCTGACTTTAGCCAGAAGCTGCTGCCTAGCTTAAATCTACATCTATACTGTCTGTAGGATTGTCTGATGGGGAACTGTCAGCACCTTGAGGGGCATCATTGGAGTTCCTGTGTGGTGAGAGGTCTTTCAACTACACTTGGTGTCTAATTGGCTGTGCTTTGTTGGGATTCACAGGGAAGAATTTGTTGAGGGAGTGCTCCATTGAGAGAGTTAAAGGGCCCCAACACCAGCAGGGCTGTAACTATTCTCAACTAGCCATTGGCTAGTAAGGGACTGAGAGGCATAGATAGGTTGCTTAACAAATTGTACTGTTGTCTGACATTGTCTGTAATTTTAGTTGGACTGTTCTAACCCTGTCTTTACTGAATGGAAGTTACTCTAACCAAAATTCTCTTTCAGGGCTTTTGCCTGTTTAATAAAGCCCATTTTAAAATCACAGGTGTATCAATTAAATTGAATACAGACAGGGAAGATCATCACAGGGAAGAACAGAAAGACACATTGACACCCCGGTCACATCAAGCCACGACTTTGAAATCGTGCGACTTACAGTGAAGTCGCACGATTTCACAGTCGGGGTACATGCCGATTTCAGGTGCGATTTGTAAGACATCTGACACAGGTGTCTATGCAAATCGCACCAAAAGTAGTATATGTATATACTATATGTATATACAGTTGTGTTCAAAATAATAGCAGTGTGCTGAAAAAAGTGAATAAAGCTCAAAATCCTTCTAATAGCTTTTATTTCCATACACACAAATGCATTGGAAACACTACACATTCTATTCCAAATCAAAACATGAAGAAAAATATATCAAATTTGTGTTGTTCCTCTAAAAAAAAATGAAGAAAAGTGAAAATTAGACTGTTCAAAAAAAATAGCAGTGTTTGTATTCTTCTTTACAAACTCAAACATTGACTATATAAACTGAAAAATGTTTGAAGATTTTGCTTTCCTTTGAATCACTTAATGAATATTTAGTTGTATAAGCACTGTTTCTGAGAACTGCTGTACATCTGTGTTGCATGGAGTCAACCAACTTCTGGCACCTGTGAACAGGTATTCCAGCCCAGGATGATTGGACTACATTCCACAGTTCTTCTCTATTTCTTGGTTTTGCCTCAGAAACTGTATTTTTGATGTCACCCCACAAGTTTTCTATTGGATTAAGATCCGGGGATTGGGCTGGCCACTCCATAACGTCAATCTTGTTGGTCTGGAACCAAGATTTTGCACGTTTACTGGTGTGTTTGGGGTCATTGTCTTGTTGGAACACCCATTTCAAGGGCATTTCCTCTTCAGCATAAGGTAGCATGACCTTTTCAAGTATTCTGATGTATTCAAACTGATCCATGATCCCTGGTATGCGATAAATGGGCCCAACACCATAGTATGAGAAACATCTTCATATCATGATGCTTGCACAACCATGCTTCACTGTCTTCACAGTGTACTGTGGCTTGAATTTAGTGTTTGGGGGTCATCTGACAAACTGTTTCCGGCCACTAGACCCAAAAAGAACAATCTTACTTTCATCAGTCCACAAAATGTTGCGCCATTTCTCTTTAGGCCAGTGAATGTGCTCTTTGGCAAATTGTAACCTCTTCAGCACATCTTTTTTTCAACAGTGGGACTTTGCGGGGGCTTCTTGCAGATAGCTTGGCTTCACATAATTGTAACAGTACTCATAGGTAACTTTAGACCTTCTTTGATCTTCCTGAAGCTGATTGTTGGCTGAGTCTTTGCCATTTTGGCTATTCTTCTATCCATTCGAATGGTAGTTTTTCGCTTTCTTCCACGTCTTTCAGGTTTTGGTTGCCATTTTAAAGCATTTGCGATCATTTTAGCTGAGCAGCCTATCATTTTCTGCACTTCTTTATATGTTTTCCCCTCTCCAATCAACTTTTTAATCAAGGTACGCTGTTCTTCTGAACAATGTCTGGAACGACCCATTTTCCTCAGAATTTCAGAGAGAAATGCATGTACCAGCATGTACAACATTTGCTGCCTTCCTTCCTTAAGTAAGGGCAATAATTGCCACCTGTTTTTCAAAGAATGAATGACCTCACTAATAGAACTCCACACTGCTATTATTTTGAACATGCCCCTTTCAAATAGTGATTCAATTACACAGAATCAGCAGCATGCATGTCATGACTGTTGGGTCTGTTGGATTTCTATTACTCTACTACACCTGCTAGTAAATTGTTTGCCATGTAGAAATATTATTTCTACCAAAAACAGTGATTGATCAAGTTAGTGATGTCTGACTGCTATTATTTTGAACACAACTGTAAGTACTCTTTGACCCCTGTAATTGCGGACAATAGGGTGCGACTTGGCATAAGATTTGCAAGTCACATGGCATGCAAATTGCATGCGCCAAGTCACACCCAATGTGATTGGGGTGTTAGCCTACTGTTCCTCCAGAAGATTTGCTACAGATATATCATATATTTACCTTTAGTAAAGAAAAAAGCTGTGTCCAAGCTATCCACAATCAAGAATGTATAGCTTACATTCTTAACAAGCAGTAAAAAGAACCTTAACTTTTTACTCCTGGTCTGATTTTTTCATTTTTGTACACACATTAAATGCACAATTTTGGCCTGAAGAATACTTGTAACCCCTCCAACATTATATACAGTATTTTCTGAAAGCAGAAAACCTATGGAATAAAATGATGGTAGTTGCAAATGTGTATGCCATGCAACAAATGCACAACAATTAGCAAACCTATATTTTCACAAAAAAGTGCATAATTTTATTGTACACAACCGCAATATAATCCTCATTTTTTTTGTAAAATATAATAAATGAGATTATGTCTATGTGCTAACAAATATGTCAGGCCTGAAAATTCTGTGACAAACTACAATACTCAAAATTTTACACTGCTGATGCTTTATAAACCCTTGTCTATATTCCAATCGCACACGTTCCTGGAAGCAGGGCTCATCAATAGCAGGTGCTGTAGCAACTACCAGCTGGACCTGGAAACATCGCAGGCAAATGTACATATTTGCCAGCACACCATGGATCTCCAAATATGGTCCAAAGAAGTTTTTATTGCAGAAGGATCACATCACAGAAAAAAGTGCAACGTTTCGGAGCCATGCAGCACCACTTCATCATGCATCACAGTCTTTGGACCATATTTGGAGATTCATGGTGTGCTGGCGAATATGTACGTTTACTTTATAAACCCTAACAGCTCATCAGTTTTGAATTAATCATAAATGATGGCCCTAGAATTATTCCTCTCACTACGTGTGCTTGGCGATCTTATGTGTTTCACAACTGGATTTTATGTACACATTAGTGCTTCTTTTTACCATTATTTATCATTTATGTATACTGTATGTACTGCCATTACAAGAGGGCTTACAAGCTCTTGATGAGATAGCATTGTGCAGGTGACAAGCATTGTATTCCCTGCATTGTTCCTAAGCAAATCAGGCACTAGCAGTACTTCATCTGCTGTTTTCCTGATAATTTAACAGTTGTGAGACCAGAAAAGCTTTACAACCACCCTAATCACTTCTTCACTAGAACCAAGAGCCTGCTGACAAATTAAAAAAAGCTCCTGGCTGCTAATGCAGCCACTTCCAAAGAAAGTACAGTTGTTCTGC
The DNA here is from genome assembly GCF_062004578.1 of Staurois parvus. Taxonomy (NCBI): domain Eukaryota; kingdom Metazoa; phylum Chordata; class Amphibia; order Anura; family Ranidae; genus Staurois; species Staurois parvus. Next base: position 142,775 of record NW_028318440.1, on the reverse strand, counting down.
CTTCAGCAGTTATAAGAGCAATGCAATTGCATCTATGTGTATTTCCTACATTTGTGACCAACCTAACCACTTCAGCTCCAGAAGATTTTACTCCCCTTCAATAATGAGCCATTTTTTACTATTTAGACCTGTGCTACTTTAATAATTGTGTGGTCATGCAACACTGTACCCAAATGAAATTTATATAATTTTTTTTCACACAAATAGAGCTTTATTTTGGTGGTTTTTGATCAGCATTCGTTTAATTTTTCATTATATAAACAAAAAAAGACCAAAAATGTTGAAAAACAAATACATTTTTGTTACTTTCTGTTATAAAACATATCCTATTAAAAAAATAAAAAATCACATTTCTTCATAAATTTAGACCAAAATGTATTCTGATACGTCTTTTGTAAAAATAGAAATCCTAATAAGTGTATATTAATTGGATTGTGTGAAGGTTATAGCATCTACAAATGATGGTATCTATACTGGAATTTTTATCTATTTATTTTTTTTATACTAGTAATGGCAGGTATGATCGATTTATAATGAGACTGTGATAGTGTGGCAGGCAATCTGACACTGCCACTTTCTGGGAACTAGCTGGCACTGACATCTTCAGTGACACTAATACAGTGATCAGTGCTTATAATATATATTGTCACTGTACTAATGACACTGGCTGTGAAAGGGATTAACATGTAGAAGAAAAGGGTTAACTGTATGCTTAACAATGTTTTCTGTGTGTACTGTTTTTCTAAGCAATGTGCAAGTATTTATTCCCTGCTTTGAATGGAGAAAAAAAACAAGGCACATCGCTTCTGTCTGTAGAGAGCCCTATGTTGCTTACCAACACAGAGCTCTCTTCTGTCATTCGCTCACCCAATCAGCGGGTCCCAGCCCTAAATCATTGAAGAGGAGAGCTGCCAGCCCGCAGTATATCTGTATGGGCCAGTCAGCAAGCAGTTGTTTATGCTTCCCCCTGTGGTCATTGCTTTAACTACAGTCAATTCTCTGTGTATTTGCCCTTCTATATGATGTAAGTTCCTTCCCTTCTAATTGTGAGTTACTTTCTTGTTCCTGCCAAACACACATTGAGGTTCAGAAAGAAACATTCCTTTTGACCTTACAGTGCAAATGCCAACATCTACTGCATCATATTGTCTGCCTTAACCCTTGTACATGCAACAGAGACATTTGAGGTTGTTAAGCATTTGGTAAGTTCAGCTATCTGATGAAGAGTGTTTGCAGTGATCATCTCTACTACATTCAGGCTAGGCATAGATTTCTCAGGAAAGGATAAGTCTCCAAAAACTAGAGTCAGAATAATGAGAACGCATTTATATGAAAAGTTCCATCTATACAAATTACTTTGGCAACAGAAAACAGTTTAATACATGCAATGTATAGAGGCAGGGTCAGAAGCTTAAATTCCAAATAAATAAATAAGATAAATTAAATATAAATACATAAATGTCCCACAACCTAATAAATGTCCCAAAATACTTTCATAATCCAAAAAATATCTGTGTGAATATTCCAATTTGATTTGTATATAATCCAGTGTAGACTTTTCAAACTCTTCGTGAACCTCAGAACAAAAAAATGTAAAATAGTGTATTACCCTTTGACTTCTAAGTAATAAAGTGATAACAAGTGTATCATGCAAAATCCATAGCGTGCACACTACACACATGGAAGGAAGAAAAAAATAAATAAATAAATATACATAAAATAAATAAATAAATCAATATAATATTTCTAATAGTGAAAATAACAAATCCCCCAAAAATAGCAATACTGCACGCGATACCTCCACGTACTGAAGGCTAATAGTGAATACTTCAAACAAAATACTGAAAAGTAATAGTGAACACTTCAAACAAAGTGACAAATCAAGTGTTATGCTCCACTGGCGAAAGGTGGATAATTACCCTTATGAACAATAGGCTATAAACATAGGATAGTGGCAATCTCCAATGCTTCTATTTCTCCTCTTGTTTTTACTCTTCCATATCCTCTTAGAGCAAGAAGGAGAGATTCAGCGGTATGCAGTATATAAAAGAACACTTTAATACGATTTCTTACATTAAAATTGGTGACATTCAGCTTCCAATCCTCAGAACAGTGAAGGTGTAGTCCCTGGTATGAAAACCAGCATGTTTCCCACTTTCAAAATGGCCGCGGTCGCACTTCCGGTTTGCATGAGTGCATCACACGTCACGTGTTCCGACGCGTTTCGTCACTTCCTGGACTTTTTCTCAAAGGATCCCTAATCTTATTTATTTATTTGGAATTTATCTTATTTATTTATTTGTATTTTGGGTGAGGTATTGAGATTACTTCAAAAAGTTTACATATTATTTACATACTTTCAAAGGTGAAAGGTTTGCTTTTCTATTTTGGGTATTTAGTGACTATTGGAGTAGGAAGTGCACGAATTTGTGTTTCTTTTGAGGGTCAGAAGCTTCCCCCATGGCTCCATGCTGTCATTGTCACTATGGTTGAGTCTATGGCTACAGAAAAATGGACATAAAATGGCACCGTAAGTGAAGTCCCTCAGCTCCCATCTTTTCGGTGTACCTTATTTACTAGAACACTATGCAAAGCGGTGTTAGATTGTTGAAGGAAATACCTTCAAGCTGGCATAACTTTACTTACCAGCCACCATACAGTGAGTGGTAAGGGAGACAGGAAACATATCTAGAAGATCATGCCATCTTTTCCAGTCTGAGCATCATATTTTCTTTGGTGGTTTATTTATTTTTAATTGTGCCAATAATTTGGCACTTTCTAACAATTTTTCTAATTATTATTATACAGGATTTATATAGCGCCAACAGTTTGCTCAGCGCTTTACATTATAGTGGGAGACAATACAGTAACAATACAGTTCAATACAAGAGGGATTTGAGGGCCCTGCTCCTTGGAGCTTACAATCTAGGAGGGAGGGGTGAATAGTATAGTAGGTAGTCACTGTGGGGGATGGAGTGGTTGGAGTGTAGGATTCCAGAAAGGAGCAGAGGGCGGGATAGGCTTCCCTGAAGAGAAAGGTTTTCAGTGATCACCGAAAGGCAAGTAAAGTAGATGATAGTCTGATAGATTGGGGTAGGGAGTTCCAGAGGATGGGAGACACCCTGGAGAAGTCTTGGAGACGGGCATGGGAGGAGGAGATAAGGGAGCTAGAGAGTAAGAGGTCTTGCGAGGAGCGGAGTGTACGGTTTGGGAGATATTTGGAGATAAGATCAGATATGTAAATTGGGGCAGTGTTGTGGATGGCTTTATATGTCATTGTTAGAGTTTTGAATTTTATCCGTTGGGCAACTGGGAGTCAGTGGAGGGATTGGCAGAGAGGGGTGGCTGATATAGAACGATTAGTGAGGTGGATGAGTGGCAGCAGCAGAATTATGTGTCAACAGCATATTATTATTGCCATTGCTGTAGTATTTATCACTGTGACAGTGCACGTTTCACCTGAGGATATGGGTTAGATTTCAGGCTAATAATTAATATTAAAGTTAAGGGTCAGACTGCGTTGAAGGGTCATTGCCTATTTTTCAGATGTAATTACTGCATAACCCATTTGATGAATTCTTGCATCAAAAAGAAAAGAAGCAGTTTCATAAGCTTAAAATGCATGCATTGGTCAGACAGTTTAAAATAATCATATCACAGGACAGGTTTTGCCAGGAAACACAGTGAGGAAGACACCTGGGTTTTTCGGTAAAGCTCCTAATAGATACACCTGAAACTTGCATTGACAAGAATTGTATGTATAAACTGATAGTAAATGTAAGTTCAATCTCAAAAGCCACTTGCAGATGTTTTTATTTTCAGTGTCTGTTTAAAAGAGCTTATGAATTCAGGTGACCTGAGGACATTATTTTGTACCTTATCAGAATTTCATAGGTATGAAGCAGGAGACAAAGATTTCCCTGAAGCCAATCATTGGTGTAAGTTAAAGTGGAGCTCCACCCAAAATGGGAAGTTCTGCTTTAAGGCCTCAGCCCCCGTTCCCCATTAAGGATTGGCACCTTTGGGGAACAGGTACACGATTTTGACAAGTACCTGCTCCCACTTTCACTGCGATCACCCAGGCGATCAGAAGCAGAAGTTCTCCCCCCCCTCCTCCAGTCATCCGGGACACGGGACAGTGGGCACCTGGCTGTGAAGCTGCAAGCTTCCGGGGACACAGGACAGCCGGTGAACCCGGATGAGGTGAAGACACAGTTTTTGTAGCTGCTAACTTTTATTTTTTTCACTGGAGACTGGAGCTCTGCTTTAATTCAAAATCCCTGCCTCTCAGTGATGATGTTCCAGTCAACCTGTTCACCCAAAAATAGACAAGAACCTGCTTGCTAATTTTAAACTGCTCTTCTCCTTTCCCTTCACAGGTAGGTAAATCATCTCCAAGGTATGTTCTGTCAGACTGCAGGTTAGAATACTGCATGTGTTCCTACATACTGTTTATTGGATTTATTTAGCGTTATAGTTATATATTTTTTAAGATTTTAACTACTCATATTAATAAATGTATATTAAGAAAATTATTTTAGAGATGGCTATAGATGAAATATTTTTACAAAAATTTAATATTTATTTGCTGTAGCTAGAAATAATGTCTGTGAAAAAAATCTAATTTTCTACAATACTGGTACATTATGTTAAGAAAGAGATTGAAACAAAAATAGAAATGTTCAAATCCTCCCTAAACCTTTTAATAATATTTCACTCTGTAACAAGATCATTTTTAATAAAGATTTAAATCCTAAAACTTTGCACTGTAAAAGTGACAAGCGAGTTGCCTTTGCACTGTGACTTTTAACTATGATAATTACATGAATAAATGATCTGCAGCAGTCTGACATGTAGTCAACTACACTGCCGGGGCAATTTGGCACAATTCAGAAAAAGACGTAAAAAGACAGGGTATGCTTTAATAATAACGAGAACAGATGTTTAAAGGGACAAAAGTAACAGAGATCATGTGTGTTGGAACAATCAATGAGCCAACTTGAGATCAAAACTAGACATGAAAGAATCTGAAACCTGAAAGCTTTAGCAGTAAGAAAAGAAGGGAAAAAAACACTAGATCAAAACTTCACCCTTACTAATGACCCAACCACATGTATGAGCCGCTGTCCAATTTCTCCATTCACATAGGCGTTCTTTTCTATTGTTGTCAGCTGTTCTGCAAAGCCTTTAGTCCTGGTTAGCAGAGTCAGTGAACAACTCCTTTGGAAAATGCGGGACTTGAGATCATAGTTTGTATAGTAGCCTGTTCAACGTGAGTACTTAAAACCTGTACACCCTCCATTCTGAGCCTAATGTCCTGGCTTTGCTACCATGGTCTTGAGTTCTCTGATCATGTACTGCTTCACAAAGGCAAGAGTTCAACTCTACTTTAGGAATGTTGTCTCCCTGACTTTTTTTCTCTGCACTTTATCTACAATGCATCATTTTCCTTAACAAATGAGTTCTTTAACACTGGAGAAGCTGCCTATGATTATTGTAATCATAGCTAAGGGGAGAAAGCTGTGCACAATAATTTGACCAATCTGGCCCTCAGACCTCTTTATACTTAAATAGTGTCTGATAAATGTTTAAAAAGAAAGTATTATAGTTCTGATAACCTTTAAAGTTTTTATAATTTCGATCCTGTGCAAAAAATGACAGATGGAATCTGATTTGTTATCATGCAAAACACTTTTTCAGGTAGTTTTATACTCCTAACAATGAATAATTTAAGTTTCTGTCTTTGGGGAACAAGTGCCTGGAAAGCATGATACAGTTACTATGCATCTCAACACACACTCTAGGACCTACAAGTCAAACATTTATATGATTATGTCATGCAGTTGGACCTTTTAGAGTTTGCAAAGCCTGGCATAGAAACAGTTTCCTCAGTAACTCAATCTCTACTTTTACCTTTAGTTTACTCTGGAGCTGCTTTGCTTCCACATCTGTGCTTTTAGATGGTGTTAATTGAGTCAATGTAGGTTGATCCAAGGTCACAGGGCTCACCATTTCTAGTGACCTCTTGGCTTGGGCCAGCTGCTCAGTCATCTGCTCCATGTTTCTCTCCAAATTCTCCTTTTCATGCTGATGTTCAGTAAGGTCTGAAGACAACTTCTAATGTGCATAAAAGAAAAAAAAAAAACAACAACAACCTGATTTAGATTTAATCAAAGAGCAGTAAGTAACTGTAAAAAAAGCAATGAAATTCTATTTCCAAATCCACGGTAAAACTATTATATAAGTTATGAAATTTTGAAATGCTGGATAAAAAATGTTAGGCAGCAAATGAGTAAAAAAAAAAAATCAGTCCAGCAAATGATACTGGAACGTTAAAGTTCATGTAAACCAAATACTAAAGTTGTACAAAAATCTCAATTTGTTTGCTTTGTAAATGCACAGTAGTTGTGTAATGTGATTAAATGTTCCATAAATACCTGCTTTTCCTGCCATGTTCTGCTTTCACTCTGAGGTGTTTTTTTTTCCCTTTTTTTCTCATGGACACGGTGACCACCAGATCCTGACTCTGTGGGACAGTGGTATCTATCTAATTTGCTGCAGTAAATGCCCCCTTTGCTAATCAGCTGTTCTGACCATTTAACAGGTGGGACATGGACTACAGCCTGGCCTGTTACAGTTATGGATAAATAACAGATCTACTTGTAGGCTCAACATATGAGTCTTTTTTTTTTTTCAGTTTTGCTTAAATTTGCACATATGCACACTGGATGAACACATATATATGCATTTTAACACTACACCATTTATACAATAATTCAATATAAATACAGTATTTTTTACTTTATAGAAAACCAGTTCTAAGAGAAGTACATGGGGTCTTGCATTTGCTAATCTTTCCAAAAATGCTAATTTCCTCGCTGTGATACCGATTAATGCAACACTCTCATACTGACTTGAAATATACTGCCAATAAGTAGTTATAAGTAGGCTCTGCATTTTTGGTGCAAATTAGTTCTAGGTCAATGAGTCAAAGTAATGAAGACAGATATTACTATTACAGCCAGGCAACTAGCATTCAGAACGTCAGCAATGGCAACCTCCATATTTTACTCAATAAAGTTTTGTTTAATGTTATTAGATATAAATTTAGAGTCTAAATTAACTAAAGGAGTCATTTTACACTCAAAAACAAGTATTAACTGCAAACATCAACTCAGCAGCTTATTATTATTATAATACAGGATTAATATAGGCGCCAACAGTTAGTACAGCATGCAGTTCAATACAGAAGGATTAGGATGGTCCTGCTCATGGAGCTTACATTCTAAAGGGAGAGGAAAATAATACAAAAGGTAAAAACTGCTGGGGATGATCTGATGGAGGTGGCCAAAGTACAGTTTTTAGGTGGAGGTAGGGTAGACTTCCCTAAATAAATGAGTTTTCAAGGATCACCTAAAGGCAGACAGGGTAGGAGCTAACCAGACATACTGGGGTAAGGAGTTCCAGAGGATGGAAGAGGTTGTGGAGGAGTCAAGCATGGGAAGAGGTAACAAGAAGCTAGAGAGCAAGATGTCTTGGGAGGAGCGGAGAGGAAGCAGATGAGGATGGTGAGGGGCAGTGTTGTGGATAGCTTTCTATGTTGTGGTTAGTATTTTGAATTTTATACAGCTAGCAGAATCCAGTGAAGGGATTGTCAGAGCTGGGCAGTAGCCATGGATCGGTTAGTAAGGTGTATAAGACTAGCAGCAGCATTCATGATAGACTGAAGGGAGAATATGTAAAGATAGGCCAGTGAGAAGGGAGTTGCAGTAGTCAAGGCAACAGATAACCAGGGATTGTATATGTTTTTTGTGGTGTCCTTAGTTAAGAAAGGGCAAATTTTGGAACTGTTGCAGAGGTTAAGGTGTCAAGATTTAGCCAGTGATTGGATGTGGGGCCTGAGGGAAAGATCAGAGTCTAGGATTAAACCTAACACCCTGATATGTGTGGAGGGACCAATAATTGTGCTATTGATCCAAATGGTAAAGTCATGAGGGGGGATCGGTGAGGAGGAAACATAACAAGCACATTTTTTTGTTTGAGGAAATGGTGTGACACCTATACTGATATATCACTCAGTATAATTGGTAATGCGTGAAGAGATTAAGGGGGTGAGTTGGGGAATACAAAGATAGACCTGGGTTTCGCTGGAGTAGAGGTGTTCTTGAAAGCTGTGGGAGGTTATCAACTGGTCCAGACAAGAGGTGTAGAGAGAGTACGGAGAGGCCCAAGGACAGAGCCTTGGGAAATACCAACAGAAAGAGGAACAGAGGATATAAAGTTGTATGTGACACTGAAGGTGGGCTGAGATAGGATGGAGGAGAACCAGGAAAGAGCACAGTTGTAGAGGTCAATGGGAGTGAACTTTATTGAGCAGGAGGAGTGAGTAGTCGACTGCATCGGAGGCAGCGGGAAGGTTTAAAAGTATGAGCATGGCATAATGGCCAGTGGTTTTATAAGTTAGTAGGTTATTAGTGAGTTTTAGTAGGGTAGTGTCAGTGGAATGTTGTGGACGGAAACCAGACTGTAGGGGGTCGAGAAGCTTGTTATCTGTGAAGTAGCAACTCATATGGTTGTGGACAAGGTGTTCAAGAAGCTTGGAGGCAAACAGGAGCAGAGAAATGGGTTTTAAAATGTTCAAACAGGTGAGGCCAAGTGAAAGTTTTTTAAGCAAGGGGGTAACCAGTGCAAGTTAGAGAGGAGAGGGAAAGGTGCCATTGGAGAGGGGGATATTGAAGATGTGGGATAGAGCAGGAAGAGAATAGAGCTGCTTTTCTTTTAAAAACAAGTTAGAATATTACAGTGAACAAAACTGGCTGCTTTAACAGAGTGCAGTTTTGTAAGTAAGAATTGTAGTCTCTCAAGGTCTCTCTAAAAGACATTTAGAAATAATGCATATTTTAAGGTGACTATTTAATGACTAACTTCACCTGAAACTGATATTTTCATTTTGAGTGATTAATGGCAAATTAAAATTTTTATTTTGTTAATTTTACTCTCTCAAACTCCTGTGGCGAGATAATCCAACTAGAATTATATAATGCAAAGCTAAATGATGGCATCATTTTATTCTGACGGATTTTCTACAGTATGCAATAAACAAATGGTAATGGATAGTGAAACGTTTATCATGTATTTATTATACACAGAGATACAAAAAAGTAAGGAAATGTAACCAGTGAGATCCCTGACAAGAGTAGAGAGTAAGCAGGAGATTCAATGTGCCAGTGCCTATTAAAAATCAAAACAAAAAAAGCTAAAACACTTACTTTGGGTGCAGCTGACCTTTAATTAACCATTGGCACACTTATGCAACATACACACAATGAGAATATTGGATGAATGATTGTCCGTTTCTTTTTTGCATGCTAATCTCATATCGAAAGTGAATATCTTACTATAGTTACGAAAATTCTTGTATGACAGAAAGAAAATTTGGAAGTGATGTAATTTGTATTTTTGGATGAAAACTGTACTGATTAAATAAAAATTGTATAATCCCGTATCGCACGAGAAAAGTTTTTGTGCTTGTCCCTTCAAATAATTTGGGATGAAAGCTGTGTACTAACGATCAGATTATCGTACGATCATTTGGAAAGCAGTTTTTTTCATATGATTTTCTGAACGTGTGTACTAGGTTTTACAAACCAGATCCACTACTATGTAGCACACATACATATAGACCTATAAAGATAATTTGCACAAAGCCTTTTCAGGATAAACACACCTGTGTCTTTACTTGAAAATATGGGACAATGGCTTTGACAGAATAGAGTTGTTCTGAAAGAGTGGTTTTGCCGTTAAAAATGCCAGAATGCCTTCATGGTTATATTTTAGGATGGAAAGTATACTTTAGACCACGTAATAGCAGTCAATGGAAATACTTACTGAAATCTATTACAAATAAATACTGTATTAAAATAATTTTGTAGGTCTTCTGGAGGATAAATAAATTGGAGCAGCTGTTGTGAGTAATATTTTGTTGGATGATCTTAGGTTGTGTTTTGTGTTTCATCTCCTGTGTACACATCATAGCCAGTGAACCTCACTCTACATAACCTTGACTGGGGATTGATGTATGTAAAAGGTAAAAGCCAAGCTGGAAAGGGATACAATAACAGATGCTCGTTGTTTATCTCCACTGAGTAGGACTTACCAACTTCAACAGCAGCCAAAGTACTTCTCTTCCATTTGCACAAATGCTGTGTTCAGAGACCACTTTATTAGAAATATAATTAAAATAGCTACAAACTGCTAATTACTGTCAACTGGTGCCCAATCGACATGGAAAGGATATGTCACCACACAGTTATTCAACAGACTAGATTCAGCATTCAAATGAGGAAAGCATTGTTAATTAACGCATATAATGTGGAAAAAAGTGAAATTGCACTATAACACTCACATTATATTAGCAAGCATTTGATGTTGATGGTGGGGAGAAGCACATTCAATAAATATGAGTACTTTACAAACACACTTGTATGTTTAATATATCCAGACAAATCTTAACACTTTTGAAAGCTGTACTAGAATCCTCAATTGTCCTGCTGTTTTCTTATTAAGTCATAGCAATTTTTTCCTTCTTACCAATTTAAATTATTGCATTTTCTTGTTCTCCCCCCCCAAAAAAAAAATTCAACATATTGTGTAAGTCTGTCCATAAGTGACAACTTGCTTTTGAGTAAAAGTGGGCATGATTGATCACCTTCTATATAAGGTCTGCAGACTTTGGCAGGGAGATCAGGCCAGCCATAACAAACACAAATAGCTGGGAAAAAAAAGAAAATAATACTTAGTACATCTTTGCAATACATGCATAATTTCCCATGTTTTATCCTTTTATAAATGCTACAAGTTCAGAAATAAATCAGCTGATCCTGCCAGAAAGGGGAACGCCTAACATCCTGTTCTGCTGCATTCAAATGTAAATTAGTGTTGTCAGCCCTCTGCTGCCAGACTACAGAACACCTACCCTTATGTTAGGGTGATGAGCAGAGGGGGAGAAGTTCTTAAATCCAGCAGGGGACCCAGCTCACTGCAGTAAGTGTGGAGCTCACTGGATTTCTAGAAGATACGATTGTATTTCTTTTCTGCACATGCAGTATTTGTAAAGGGATAAAACATATAAGAAGTGTGCATGTATTAAATATGTTTTATTTACTTAACTTTCAGACATACACTTTAACACACACATTATATATATATATACAGTGGGGATCGAAAGTTTGGGCACCCCAGCTAAAAATTTGTATTAATGTGCATAAAGAAGCCAAGGAAAGATGGAAAAATCTCCAAAAGGCATCAAATTACAGATTAGACATTCTTATAATATGTCAACAAAAGTTAGATTTTATTTCCATCATTTACACTTTCAAAATAACAGAAAACAAAAAAATGGCGTCTGCAAAAGTTTGTGCACCCTGCAGAGTTAATATCTTGTACTGCCCCCTTTGGCAAGTATCACAGCTTGTAAACGCTTTTTGTAGCCAGCCAAGAGTCTTTCAATTCTTGTTTGAGGTATCTTTGCCCATTCTTCCTTACAAAAGTCTTCCAGTTCTTTGAGATTTCTGGGCTGTCTGTCACGCACTGCTCTTTTAAGGTCTATCCACAGATTTTCAATTATGTTGAGGTCAGGAGATTGTGAAGGCCATGGCAAAACCTTCAGTTTACGCCTCTTGATGTAATTTCCCGTAGATTTTGAGGTGTGTTTAGGATCATTATCCATTTGTAGAAGCCATCCTCTCTTTAACTTCAGCTTTTTCACAGATGGCATCAAGTTACCATCCAAAATTTGCTGAAATTTTATTGAATCCATTTTTCCTTCTACTCGTGACATGTTCCCTGTGCCACTGGCTGCAACACAACCCCAAAGCATGATTGATCCAATCCCATGCTTAACAGTTGGACAGAGGTTCTTTTCATTAAATTCTGTGCCCCTTTATAGTGGAATAGTGTACCACAACTCCAGTGTCTGCCAGATCTTTCTGGAGGGATCGTGCAGTCAAACGTGGGTTTTGAATTGTTTTTCTCACAATCCTGCGAGCTGTTCTGTCTGATATTTTTCTTGGTCTTCCAGGTCTTGCTTTAACTTCCACTGTTCCTGATGACTGCCATTTCTTAATTACATTCCGAACAGAGGATATTGACATCTGAAAACGCTTTGCTATCTTCTTATAGCCTTCTCCAGCTTTGTGAGCGTCAACTATTTTCAGTTTTCTAGACAATTGCTTAGAAGAACCCATGGTGCTAATTGTTGGGGCAAGGTCAGATGAGTCTGGGCATTTAAAACCTTTGAGATTGACATAACCTGGTCTTCCCAGACGATGATTGAGAACAATCCATGACACTGGCAGGTCTCAGCTTTGCAAAGGGGGCAGTGCATGCTATAAATTCTGCAGGGTGCCCAAACTTTTGCAGATGCCATTTTTTTGTTTTCTGTTATTGTGAAAGTGTAAGTGATGGAAATAAAATCTAAATTTTGTTGACATATTATAAGAATGTCTAATCTGTAATTTGATGCCTTTTGGAGATTTTTCCATCTTTCCTTGGCTTCTTTATGCACATTAATACAAATTTTTAGCTGGGGTGCCCAAACTTTCGATCCCCACTGTATATATAATACAGCTCGATAAAATTAACACTTTGAACAAACATCAGATCTTGATGGGGAAAAAAATCATGCTGGATATCTATACTGATATGGTCTGGGTGATGTGTCAGGTACGTAATCATGTCCCATTGTTCGATGGAGATGAAAATTATCAACCTACTGAGGACTGATTTCAAAGACACCCTGAAGATTAAAGTGAAAAAAAATTATGCAGTAGGCTAGTCCATTTTGCTGAAATTTCATTGAAGCAACTCAAAATGTTACTCAGTAGTTTGTATGGCCCCCAACTGCTTGTATGCATGCCTGACAATTTCAGGGCATGCTCCTATTGAGACGACCGATGGTGTCCTGGGGTATTTCCTCCCAAATCTGGACCAGGGCATCACTGAGCTCCTGGACAATCTGAGGTGCAACCTGGAGGCGTCGGATGGACTGAAACATGATATCCCAGAGGTGTTTTATTGGATTTAGGTCAAGCGAGCGTGGGGGCCATTCAATTGTATCAATTCTTTCATCCTCCAGGAACTGCCTGCATACTCTCGCCACATGAGGCTGGGCATTGTTGTGCACCTTGAGGAACCCAGAACCCACTGCACCAGTGTAGGGTCTGACAATGGGTCCAAGGATTTTATCCCGATACCTAATGGCAGTCAGGGTGCTATTGTCTAGCCCAGTGGTGGGCAACCTTTTTTTTCAACTGAGCCAAATCTCGCCAAAACCACGATTGAAATTTATTTTGAGAGCCACATTTTTAAAACTGAAAATACATCTCCCATATAGTAATTCATCCCCCATAGTAATTCATCCCCCATATAGTAATTCATCCCCCATATAGTAATTCATCCCCCATAGTAATTCATCCCCCATATAGTAATTCATCCCCCATATAGTAATTCATCCCCCATATAGTAATTCATCCCCCATAGTAATTCATCCCCCATATAGTAATTCATCCCCCATATAGTAATTCATCCCCCATAGTAATTCATCCCCCATAGTAATTCATCCCCCATAGTAATTCATCCCCCATAGTAATTCATCCCCCCCATAGTAATTCATCTCCCATATAGTAATTCATCCCCCATATAGTAAGTCCCCCCCCATATAGTCAGTCCCCCCCCATATAGTAAGTCCCCCCCCATATAGTAAGTCCCCCCCCATATAGTAATTAATCCCCCATATAGTAATTCATCCCCCATATAGTAAGTCCCCCCATATAGTAAGTCCCCCATATAGTAATTCATCCCCCATATAGTAAGTCCCCCCTGTGTCAATTCACTTACCTTTGCTCCGCGCGTTCCTCTCGCCGTGCTTCCCGCGCCGTTCTGGTCTTCAGGGCGGACTGTGAGAGGAGAGGAGTTCGTCACGCTGCCCCGCCTACATCCTGGCTGCCCCGCCTACATCCTGACAGCTGCAGAGTCCTGACTTTTGGGGCGGCCGCCCGAGAGGAGGGAGGGGAGCGGGCGGCCGTCCGAGAGGAGGGAGGGGAGGGGAGGGGAGGGGGCGGCCACCCTGCACACGCCCGTCCGAGAGGAGGGAGGGGAGCGGGCGCCCGGCACACAGAAGAGCCGCATTTAAGCTTGTAAAGAGCCGCATGTGGCTCGCGAGCCGCGGCTTGCCAACCACTGGTCTAGCCTGTAGAGGTCTGTGCGTCCCTCCATGGATATGCCTCCCCAGACCATCACTAACTCACCACCAAAATGGTCATGTTGAATGATGTTACAGGCAGCATAATGTTCTCCACGGATTCTCCAGACCTGCTCTCATCTGTGAAAAGCACAGGGTGCCATTGGTGGACTTGCCAATTCTGGTGTTCAATGGCAAATGCCAATCGAGCTCTATGGTGCCGGGCAGTGAGCAAAGGGCCCACTAGAGGATGCTGGGCCCTCAGGCCATCCTCATGAAGTCTGTTTTTGATTGTTTGGTCAGAGACATTCACACCAGTGGCTTGCTGGAGGTAATTTTGTAGGGCTTTGGCAGTGCTCATTCTGTTCCTCCTTGCACACAGGAGCAGATACCAGTCCTGCTGATGGGTTAAGGACCTTCTATGGCCCTGTCCAGCTTTCTTAGAGTAACTGCCTGTCTCTTGGAATCTCCTCCGTGCTCTTGAAACTGTGCTGGGAGACACAGCAAACCTTCTGGCAATGGCACATATTGGTGTGTCGTCCTGGAGGAGTTGGAGTGCCTGTGCAACCTCTGTAGGGTCCAGGTATTGCCTCATGCTACCAGTAGTGGCACGGACCCTAACCAACTGCAAAACTAGTGAAAAAAGTGAGAAAAGATGAGTTGGTGGCATCCACCTGTAAAACCATTCCTGTTTTGGGGGCTGTCTCATTGTTGCCCATCTAGTGCACCTGTTGTTAATTTAATTAACACCAAAGCAACTGAAACTGATTAACAACCCCCTCTGCTACTTAACTGACCTGATCAATATCCCAGGAGTTTAATTGATGTGATGCTATAATCTGCTTAAGCGCGCGCGCGCACACACACACACACCTCAGCATAAGTGAGTACACCCCTTTTGAAAAGTAAGATTTTAATCAATATCTCAATGAACACTTCCTAATAATCAATATCTCAAAGAACAATTTCCCAAATTTTGACAAAACTGAGTTTTATGGAACATTTGTTTAGCTCATTGCTTTAAAGTAAGGTTAATAACTTAAATCTTCAGTTTTACGCATATTAGTTGATGCAAAAAATGAATATACCCCACAACAAAAACTACTACATCTAGTATTTTGTATGACCTCCATGATTTGTAAGGACAGCACCAAGTCTTCTAGACATAGAATGAACAAGTTGACGACATATTGCAACATCTATCTTTTTCCATTCTTCAAGAATGACCTCTTTTGGAGCCTGGATGCTGGATTGAGAGTGATGCTCTCTTCAGAATTCCCCATAGGTGTTTGACTGGGTTCAGATCAGGAGACATACTTGGCCACTGAATCACTTTCTTCAGAAATGCAACAGTGGCCTTAGATGTGTGTTTTGGATCATTGTTATGTTGGAAAATTGCATGACGACCATGGGGAAGGAGTTATGGTAGCATCTTCTCTTTCAATATAGAGCAGTACATCTGTGAATTCATGATACCATCAATGAAATGCAGCTCCCTGACAAGCAGCACTCATGCAGCTCCACAAGAGGACTTCATGTTTCACTGTGGACACCACGCATTTTTCTTTGTACTCCTCACCTTTAGTTGCCATACAGTATTGAAGCCATTAGCTCCAAAAACATTTATCTTTTCTCATCACTCCAGAGTACAGAATCCCAGTAGTCTTCTTTTTCAGCATGGGCCCTGGCAAATTCTAGGTGGTCCTTTTTAGTGCATGGGCTTTAGGAGAGGCTTCTTTCGTGGACGACACCCATGCATGCCATTCCTCTGCAGTGTACGCCATATTGTGTCACGGGAAACAATCACCTTAGTTTATCTTTCAATTTCTTTAACTAACCGCAGTGAAATTGCATGGTGATTTTCAACCCTTCTCATCAGAAGATGCTCCTGTCGAGGTGTTAACTTCCATGGACGGCCTGGTCATCTCTGTGAGATGGTTGCAGTTCTATCTTTGTAAACTTTTTGTATCACTTTTGCTACAGTATTCTGACTGATAAGTAAAGCTTTCCTGATCTTCTTGTAGCCGTTACCTTTCTTGTGTAAAGAAAATATTTCCTTTCTCAGGTCTTGTGACATTTTTCTTCCATGTGGTGCCATTGCTGACAGCATGAAATGGGAAGGGGTTTTCTTTGTTAAGTGATGTCCTTGTATAATCAACTGTCTGCTGGGCACCTGTTTAATGAATAATTAGACTCACCTGTAGTTGAATTCTTGTTAATTAGGATTTTCTTGTCTAAAATTTAGCTTTGCTCCTAATGCAGGCCATAGATGGGTCGAAAATCGGCCGATTTTTCGGCCGAAAATAAAATCGGCCGATTTTCGGATCATTAGTGGGCGATTTGGTCGGCCGATTTTCGGTATTTTGGCCGTTTTTTTTTTTCGGTAAAGTTGGAAAAAAATCGGCCGATTTTGCCGATCGGCCGATTTTCGCGGCAATTAGTGGGCGAATCGGCCGATTTTTTACCGATAAAAAAACTGCGCATGAGCAGTGACCTGCAAAAGGAAGATAAAAAGAAGAAAAAGAAGAAGAGGAAGAGGATGAAGAAGAGGATGAAGAAGAGGAAGAAGAAGAGGATGAAGAAGAAGAGGATGAGGATGAAGAAGAAGAGGATGAGGATGAAGAAGAAGAGGATGAGGATGATGAAGAAGAAGAAGAAGAAGAGGATGAGGATGAAGAAGAAGAAGAGGATGAAGAAGAAGAAGAGGATGAGGATGATGAAGAAGAGGATGAGGATGAAGAAGAGGATGAGGATGATGAAGAAGAGGAGGAGGATGAGGATGATGATGAAGAAGAAGAGGATGAGGATGATGAAGAGGAAGAAGAAGAAGAGGATGAGCAAGAAGAAGATGAGGATGAAGAAGAAGAGGATGAGGATGAAGAAGAAGAGGATGAGGATGAAGAAGAAGAAGAGGATGAGGATGAAGAAGAAGAAGAAGAAGAAGAGGATGATGATGAAGAAGAAGAGGATGATGATGAAGAAGAGGATGAGGATGAAGAAGAGGATGAGGATGAAAAAGAAGAAGAAGAGGATGAAGAAGAAGAGGATGAGGATGAAGAAGAAGAAGATGAGGATGAAGAAGAGGATGAGGATGAAGAAGAGGATGAGGATGAAGAAGAAGAAGAAGAAGTAGGATGAAAATAAGAATAATTCCAGTCCAGCAAAAAGTGTCTCTGCAGAGAGCTCCGCTATTTCTGACAGTTCTCTGACAGTTCCTTGACATTTACAGCGGTTGAAACATTGTATCTATTTGTTTCCGAATAAAAACATCTGTATCCTAAATGGAAATAAATAGATACAATGTTTCAACCGCTGTAAATGTCAAGGAACTGTCAGAAATAGCAGAGCTCTCTTCAGGGACACTTTTTGCTGGCTGTAGAAGGGATGAAAATCGGCCGATTTTTTTTACCATTGATGGCAACGTCGGCCGCTTGAACGACCGAATTTTCGTTTTTTAAAAGAAAAATCTGCCGTTTTTCTCCCCATCTATGGCCTGCATAAGACTTCAATTGGGGTGTATTCATTTTTGTAATATGGTCTTGAATTAAGTTGTTAGGAAAAATATTTTTTCGTGTTTGCAAGTTAACAAATCTTGTTTGCGATCAATGCCCGCATTTGTGGGAGTATTTTGTAGTATAGTTGCCCATAGAAAATGTTGATTCTGAAAGGAAAGGTTCTTTGACAAATCTGTTGGGGTGTACTCATATATGATGAGCTCTGTGTGTATATATATATATATATAAATATATATATATATATAGGAATGCAGTCCAATAAGTTTTGGATCCATGAAGATCCTTTCTCAATTACATAAAACACAGGTAAAACACACAGATGTACAGTATATTTATACACACACCTATATACTGTACATACTTGTATACATATAAAAAGAAACACAGAGAGGCAGGAGAAAAACTGATATAGCAGATAGCATTATGCAATATATAGAAAATGCAGAGCACAATTAGAATGGACAGATTTGTGAAGCCTTTATATCCATGCCTAGGTATGCCAAAAATACTTTTATAAATGTAATGAATTTATAAGTTTACGGATCCTTAACAAGAAATAGCATTGACAAATTGGCAATTGTTAAAATGCAGTCAGGACTATTATTCATTCACTGCCAGGCTTGCCTACAGATTGAAGGACTTTTCCCAATCACTCATGTAAAAGCTGCTCTCTGTCAAACAAACTTATTGCAATCCTGAAGTCTCTTCTGCCAAAATGTTAAGCAATTGACAGCATTATAAAAGAGTTCCAACCAAAGAGATAACTACTTATTAGAGTTGAGTACCCTGTGGAGACCATTGAGAACCTTCTGACTAATTGGACATTGGTAGATTAATTCTCTTTTTACTTTAAAAGCGGAATTTTAACACCCTTTGCACTCTGTCAGCACAGTATATGAATGACACAATAATACTAAGCATGCATAATAAGGAGAAATAAAAAAAAGTTAAATTAGAACTTCATGTCATACAAAAGTGTCAGGCCAAGAACAATTTTTAACCACAGACATTGAACATTTATCTTAAACAATCTGATGTTGACACCTTATTGATGTGAAGCTTCCTAATTATAGCTAATTGCATATCAAATATATATTTTAATATCTGAATTGCCGACGTCTAATAGAGATGAGGGTAACTTTGGGGCTTTTTTTGCTTGAGACCAACATGACAAATGAGTCGGACAGCACTATTATGAGGTCACCTTGAAAATGGGTTGCAATTAGCACAGACACTTACGAAGATGTCCAAAAATCTGACAATATCAGACTGCCATGGGGCAGTTTTATTTCTTCCCTGAAGTACAAAATGATAATAGTTTTCTGCTTAATAGTCTAAAACCTCTAACATACTGTATGGTAAAGTAAGGATGAGCAAATCTGCCCTGTTTACAAGAAATTTGTCGAACACAGCTTGAAGTCTGCAAACCCCGAACTTCGCGTTAAACCCAAATAAAGTCTATAGGAGAGGAATCTTGGGACTAAATTCTGACCATATTTAAGGCAAAAAAGGCAGATTTTGGCAAAAAGGGGCATGGGAAGCTGGGCAATGCAAAAACAAATAAAAATTACTTTACACTGGGAGAAGTTATTTTCATGTAGCTTTAGGGGCAACAATGGAAACACACAATTCCTTTAATAAAAACATGCTTGGGGAATGCCTTAGGGCTCGTTCACACCAAGAGGTTCATCCAAGCACAGGCACTTTTTTGCACGTTACCATATGTCGTGTTTTAGGGCAGCATATTAATTTCAAAGGGCTGTATAGGAGTGAGAAACACACAAAAAAGGTGCCGATACCAAACCACATGGCACTGTGGTACAATGCATTTTGGTTGACACATTTGCTACATGCATGGAGGTGCTATTAAAAATGAATGGCACCTGAATATGTCTGGAAAAGGGCAGACAGTTTTTGTGAAGTGTAGGAAATCGCTTGATTTTGCATGCATTTGTGTACCACAAATGGTGTGAATGAGCCCTTAAACTGCAAGCGGTGTTACCGAACAGAGAGGGGTTTTTTTTTGGAGGGGGAATGCCTCTTTTCCACATTTGTTGCCCAATTAGGAGGTGGGGGTAAAATAGGGGTGATTTATTGTGAAATATGGAAGAATCATTTATATATAGACAGCATGGAATTCATGAAAGACAGAAGTTGTCAAACAAATCTGATTTATTTTAATGAGGAGGTGAGCAAAAGGGGTGGTGGTGGACATGGTATACTTGGATCTTGGAAAAGCAATTGACAGAGTTCCCCACACAAGGCTAATGTGTAAGGTAAAGTCTATGGGCTTGGAAAAATCTGTATGTAAATGGATAGAAAACTGGCTAAAAGATTGTATTCAGAGTAGTGGTTAATGATTCATACTCTGAATGGTCAAGGGTTGTCAGTGGTGTACCCCAAGGTTCAGTGTTGGGACCCTTACTTTTTAAAATATTTATAAACAATATAGGGTCTGGGATTAAAAATACCATTTCAGTCTTTGTAGATGACACCAAGCTGTGCAGTGAAATAACAGGATTTCTTCAACTTACAAGCTGACCTTAATGCACTGTTTAATTGGGCAACTATGTGGCAAATGAGTGTTGATAAATGTAAGGTTATGCACTTGGAGGCTAAGAATATGCATACATCATACATACTAGGGGGGGTACAACTGGGGGAATCAATGGTGGAAAAGGATTTGGGAGTTCTGGTAGATCACAGTCTTATTAATGGCATGCAATGCCAAGCTGTGGTTTCTAAAGCGAGCAAAATCCTCTCTTGTATTAAAAGAGGTATAGACTCCAGAAAGAGAGATATATCATTTTACCCCTCTACAAATCATTAGTAAGACCTCTTCTGGAATATGCAGTTCAGTTTTGGGCACCAATTCACAAAAAGAACATTGGGGAACTGGAGAAAGTACAGAGAAGGGCAACCAAACTGATACGAGGCATGGAGGAGCTCAGCTATGAGGAAAGATTAGAGGAACTGAATTTATTCTCTCTTGAGAAGAGGAGATTAAGGGGAGATATGATCAACATGTATAAATACATCAGTGGTTCATATAGTGAACTCAGTGTAGAGCTATTCACCCTGAGGTCATCAGAGGACAAGGGGGCACTCTTTACGTCTGGAGGAAAATAAATATAATCTCCAAACACGGAAAGGTTTCTTCACAGTGAGAGCTGTGAAAATGTGGAATAGACTCCCTCAAGAGTTGGTTCTGGCCAGCTCAATGGATTGCTTTAAAAAGGCCTGGATTATTCCTTAGATATACAGAATATAACTGGATACTAATATTTATAGGTAAAGTTGATCCAGGGAATATCCGCTTGCCTCTTGGGGGATCAGGAAGGATTTTTTTCCCTGCAGTAGCAAATTTAATCATGCTTTGCTGGCCATACATTCCATACCCTGGATACACCACTGTTTATATAGCACCTAATGTGCTATTATGTGCTCAAGCATGGGAAAACTCTGTTGCTTTCCAACTTCATATAGTACTCTAGTGGATTTTTTGCAGTAAAATACTGAAAGGCATAGTTTTCGTGCATAGTTGAGTCACTTAGCCTTGTTTCCACATCCTATGCATGAAATCATAGGAACTGGGATGCAGACAAATGGCTGTAGCAGGAGGCAAGTTGTTCGTGAAGGACTGGAGAGTTGTACAATAATGAGTGTCTGCGGGCAAAAGTATAGCATAATGGTGGTTCTTTGCAAGTTTGGGGCTGCATTTCTGCAAATAAATTTCAACATTTGGTCAGGATCAATGGTGTCCTCAATAGTGAGAAATACAGGCAGATACTTATCCATCACACCATACCATCAGACCCCAAATTCCTTCTGCAGCAGGACACTGACCCCAAACATACAGTCAATAGCCAATATCATTAAGAACTATCTTCAGTGTAAAGAACAAGGAGTCCTTAAAGTGATGGTTTTTTCCCCCACAGAGCCCTGATGTCAACATCATTAAAGCAGAGTTCCAGCTGAAAAAAATAAATAAATACAAATCAGAAGCTACAAAAATTGAAGCTGCTGACTTTTAAAATACAGACACTTGTCTTCGCCAGCGCTGGTTTCACCGGCTGTCTTCTCTCCCTGGTGCTGGCATCTTCAGTGTGGGCACCTGGCTGTGACAGCTTGTGGCTTCACAGCCGGGTGCCCACTGCGCATGAGTGAGAAGCGCTGCACTTTCTAAATGACCCTGTAGTCTTCTGGGACCTGTCACGTAGCCCAGAAGACTACGGGGAGGGAGGACAACTTCAGCTTCCAATCGTCTAGGCGATTGCAGCGGAAGTGGGAGCGGGTACCTGTCAAATTCATGTACCCATTCCCCAAAGGTGCCAATCCTTAATGGAGAGCGGAACTTTCTCTTTTGGGTGGAGCTCCACTTTAAGTCTGTCTGGGATTACATGAAGAGACAGGATTTGAGGCAGCCTACATCCACAGGAAATCCATGGATGGTTTCCCAAGATGTTTGGAACAACCTACCAGCTTAGTTCCTTCAAACACTGTGAGCAAGTGTACCTAAAACAATTGATGCTATTTTAAAGGCAAAGGGTGGTCACACCTAATATTGATCTGATATGGATTTCTCTTCTGTTTATTTACTTTACATCCTGTTAACTGATACAAATAAACTATTAACACTGCTATTTCTGAAAGCATTACTAATTTGCAGCATTTTTCACTGCTGCCTACAACTTTTGCACAGCACTGTGTATATGTGTGTGTGTATGTGTATACATATATATATATATATATATATATATATATATATATATATATATATTCCCCCCCCCCCGACTCTATGTAATCCATAGAAAAAATGGTAACAAAACTAAGAATGCTTTTTTCTAATTTTGATCAGTGTTGGCTCAAAAATATTTTTACTATAGTTAACAATTATGGATTGTATTCTATAGTTTGTTCTGTTCAAAAGGACACTAAAATTATTATTCTGTATATTCAGAGATGTAGGGTTATGCAGCTATTTTCAGGAGATTGGATACTGACAAACAAAGCTGTGGGATAGCCCAACAAAACATCTCACACTCCCATCATGATTCATTTTTGAAGTAGTAGGAATGGATCATATTAGAGGGGTAGGATCTGTATCCCTAATGAACTCCAAGATAAGGATCTAAAGGTAAGCAAAAAGTATATTTTCTAAATTGTTCATTGGGGGGCACAGGTGGAATATTCAGAAATGTAGGAACCTGACAAAGTAATCTAAATGAGGGCTTGGCAACAAAGTAAGACACTAACAGGCCCAAAATCAACAACGTGTTAACAGAAAAGACTTAACAGCATTCATAGGGCTGCTTGGAGAAGCTTGTGAATCACCTGTTAAAACTTAGCAGACGTGTGAACAGAGGACCAAATGGCAACCACGCAGATCTGAGAAAGATGTGCCTGGTGCTGGAGAGCCCAAGAAGCACTAACTGAAATAGAAGAATGTACTCTGACAGAGAAATGTGGAACCTTGTCCTTAAAGGATAAGTTCACCTTTGGGAACATACTACATGTTCCACCCATTTTTAGGGTAGAACATGTAACAGGTTCCCATAGCCGCAGCAACTGCCTGCCGCCTCCCCCTTCGACAGATAATATGGGGAGATGTCTCCTCGTGCTATTTATCAAATTTGAAAACAGTGTGGCCATTCGGCGCTCCGCGCACATGGATTCATTCCGTGAATGAATGAATGTCAAGTCCCGGCAGCCTTAGCGGCTGTGGTTTTGTAGTTTTTAATGAACTACCACAGAGTGCTGTGGCAGTTCATTGAAGCTTCCTGTCAGAATATCTGCTTGGTCGTACATCCTGTACAGCAAGCAGATATTCTGACAGGTCTGCAGGAGACCTGCATGGCATCAGAGATCTGCTGCTCACTGGTGCAATGCTTAACAGGCTCCTGCAGACAAAAATAATAAATGCATATTTTTTTACCGGCAAAAAAAATGTGCATTTATATTTATTTCTAAAAAGTGAACTTATACTTTAAGCTTAAATGAAGAGCAGTTGAATCCATCTAGCTAGAGCGGAATAAGGAGCTGTAGCTGGCAGATAAACAGCTCACACCGAACTCAACTCTATATCTTTTAACAAACCTACTAGAGTACATGCTATGCATCGACTTGCCACCTCTAATTGTCAGATGCAATCAACCAGGGGCCGATTTTGCACATGTAGTTTGGACCTACCTGATAATCATTTGATATTGGAGGCAGGTGGTGGACCTACTTTACTCTGTAATCTCCACCCCTGTCCCATTGACCCCCAAAGTCTGTTTACTGGGTTTACTAGAGGAAAAACCTCTGGCCCAGAGATATTAGAATTCTTCTACGGTAAGCACTATTTTTAGCCTGTAAATAATTGCTCTTAAAGGATAAATTCACGTTTTTCTAAAAAATAAATACACATTGTTTTTCAGGTAAAAAAAATCCAAGTTAAACTTACCGGTAACTTGTTTTCTAGTAGCCTTTCAGGACAGCACACGAGAATGCAGCTCCTCCGCTCGCAGGAAAAACACACCCACATAGATTTTAAATTGTAGGCCTCTCTCCACAGTCCTCAAACAAAGAATACCTCCGGCTCATCTGAAAAACATGAGCACGATAACAGACAATATCAGGGTGTGCAGATATTGCTGTTCTGAAAGACTACTAGAAAACAAGTTACCAGTAAGTCTAACTTGGATTATCTCAAAACGTCTTTCAGGACAGCACATGAGAGGATAAACAAAAACATATATCTTTGGGCCAGACCACAGCTTGCAAGATCTTCCTACGGAAGGCCTGCTCTCCAGCTGACAATAAATCCAGTCTGTAATGGCGTACAAAGGTGGACATGCTTGACCAAGTCGCCGCCCTACAAATTTATTTTGGGGTGGCACCGGACTTCTCTGCCTATGTGGCTGCCAGAGCTCTTGTGGAATAAGCGTGAATGACCAGCGGTGGAACAAGATCAGAAAGTTCATAAGCTGATTTGATTGCCATCCTTAACCATCTGGCAATAGATCCTTTAGTGGCTTTTTGCTCTTTTTTAGTCCCAGCAAACAAAATGAAAAAAGATTCAGAACTCCTGAAATCATTAGTTACCTCGAAATAACATAAAATGATTCTTCTCATGCCTACAGAATGAAAATGTCTTTCCTTCTCCCCTGATGAGTTAGGACAGAAGGTGGCAAAATAATGTCTTGAGAACAGTGATAAACAGATGCAACCTTTGGGAGGAAGGCTGGAACAGTTTTCATGACAATCCTATCTGGATAGATCCTCAGAATGGGCTTTCTGACTGACAACTCCTGTAGATCACTAATTCTGCATGCAGAGGTGACTGCAATTAATAGCGTGACATACTGCAAGGTTGCAGACTCCAAATGTTCAAGGGAGACTTGGTTAGAGCTTTTAAAACTAGTGAACAATCCCATTTAGGAAAGGCTTTAGTTTTAACAGGCTCAAGATAAAGCCTTGAAGAATCTGATAACTAAGGGATCTGAAGAGATCGAGAGCTCCAGAAAGAGCCCTAAAACTGCAACCTGGACTGTTCACTTCTTGTCAGTTCCTTGATGAAGAAACTCCAGGACCTTCCCATAAATAGTTATCGTGACCCCCTTACGACTTGCCAGGAGAGTGTCTACTAAGCATTTTGAGAAGCCTTTCTTTTCTAGCAGTTGCCTTTCATAAACCATGCCATAAGGCATAGATTCTCCACTTTCGGATAACACAGAGGATCCTGTAGCAGCAGGTCCTTCCTGAGCGCAAGCAACTGATGGTCTGATTGATAACCGGAGGACTGTTCCAAACCACAACCTTTTCAGCCAGAAGGTGACCGATGCTCTGTTTGCAGCTTCTTCAGAGCCTGAGGAATTAGTTGGAAGGGGGAAAAAGTGTTACACAGCTGGAAGCTTCATCTCTGAGTGAGAGCATCTATACCTACTGCTCCATCTTCTTTGTTCAGGGACAAGAACTGACAAGTTTTGGTATTCTGATAATTCGCAAACAGATCTATTTGCGGCTGACCCCATTCCTGAACTAAGCTGAGGAAAACTTCCTGATTTAGGCACCATTCACCCTCCTTCAGCTGGTGCCTGCTCAGGAAGTCAGCTACCAAGTTCAGCAAAACTTTGAGATGGACTGCTGACAAGGATGCCAAATTGACTTCTGCCCAAGTCAAATTTTCTTCCACTAGACTTTGAAGACTTTTGCTTCTTGTGCCGCCTTGTCTGTTTACATAGGCTACCGCTGTGGCGTTGTCCGTGAAGACCTGCATGTGCTGACCCTGGAGCTCCTGAGAGAAAGCCAAGGGAGCCAAAGCAATCACCTTTAATTCTCTCCAGTTTGAGGAGTTTGACCTTTGTGGCCTTGGCCACTGCCCCTGTGTGAGCTAACCTCCCAGGTGCACTCCCCAGCCCCAGGAGCTAAAATCTGTGGTGAGGGACCTGTCCACTGAAAAGGACCAGATTAGACCTTTGGAGGGAACCTCCTGCCTCTTCCACCACCAGAGGGATCTCTTCACCCTGCAGGGAACCCTAACCTTCTTGTCCAGAGATGCCAAATCCCTGTTCCAAGCTTTCAAGATGAAAAGCTGAAGGGGCCTGAATTGTATTCTTGCCAACTGGACTACCAGGATAGAGGCTGTTAACAGGCCAAGAGCTGACATCAGAAATATGATTGACACCTGGTGGTTGCCCTGAAGAAGAATCAAAGCTGCTTGTATTTTTTGCATTTGTTCTCTTTTCTTCTGGCAAAATAATTTTCTGTTCCGCAAAACAAATGCAAAACCCCAGAAACAAAACCTTCTTGGACGGGATTAGGTTGCATTTTTGAACATTTATGATCCAGCCCAGACTTCCAGATGGCTGTGTGTTGCCCAAAGGTCCTTCCTCAACTGTTCTTCTGAGTTTGCTAAGAGCAAAAGGGCGTCTAGGTAGGAAATTACCATAACACCTCCGAGCCTCAAGGGAGCCAAGTCAGTGCCCTGAATTGCAGGTGCTGAACCTCTAGTCTTGACTTCAAGGTCAGCCTCAAGAATCTTTGGGAGTGCCCTCTGATTGGGATGTGCAGATAGACGTCCCTTAGATCGACTGATGCCATAAAGAAATCTGGAAACAGAAGGTCTCTGACCGAAAAGATCGAGTCCATTCGGAACCTCTTGTATTGCACTGCTTTGTTCAAGGGTTTTAGGTTGAGGATTAAACGATATTTGCCTGAAGGTTTTCCCACCAAAAATATATGGGGATAAAACCCCATCTGTTCTTCACCTGACGGGATCGTGAACCAGGTTCTTCATGGCCACAGCTTTTACTGGATTTTTCGAAATATCCGTGACAAAATACCTTCTTGGGGGAACCTCTGCAAACTCTAATTCGTAACCCCTGCTGATCAGATTTCAGATATACAGACTCAACGTTATCTTCTCCCGTTGTGGTAGAAATGCCTGTAGTCTAAGGCTGGCCATACATTATACAATTATCTGCAGATTTTCTGCCCAATTTCCTTTAGATTTACCTTCAACTATGTAGTGCAAGGGCCTGCCTAATTGGATACAACTGAAAGTGTTGTTTAGGTTTGTCCTCCTATTATATGGTTTTTGGTAAATCTAAACCAAAAATCTGCAGATAATTGTATAATGTATGGCCAGCCTTACTCCCACTGGAAGTAGCGGGTTGTTGGGATTTTTTTGTGCATTGCAGGAGTACGGAAAAGGACCCCTCCCTTTTCTTTCTTTCTGTGATTCCCAACCCTTCTTCTTCCCCTTTGGGGTCCCCGCATTGATATGCGCCTTTAGCTGGTTCAGCCAATGCTCCAGATTTCTTGCTACGTGTGTGACTGCTATAGCTGGCTTCAAATTCTCCATTGTAGAGTGCCATGCTCTCTTCAGCAGCAGATCCATTTTATCTATTGCCTTTTTCAGGTTCCCTATGTCTTCAAAAGCTAAGTCTGTGCTTTTTTAAAACTTGGGAAAAAGCAGTGTCTAACTTAGGCACTTTGTTCCACACTGACGAGGCATCTTCTTCAAAGGGGAACTGTCTCTTGTGAGATCTAGAAAAAAATGGTTTCTTTTCTGGATCCTGACATTTCTCATTTTATTATGTCTGAGATGACTGAATGTACAAGAAAACATCTCCCTTTTGCTTCACGAAGGCCCAGGTACATTTAACCATGGAGGGAGAGATCCCTTTCCTCCTTTTTAATGACTAAGGTGGCACGAATCACTTTAAGAAGATACTCCACATCCTCCAGCGACAGCTTTTACTTAGATACTAAGGAATCTTCCACCTCTTCCCCATCATATTCTGATCTCCCTCTGACCATAGAGGACAGTTCGCAACCTGTGCAGAAAGTACCCCTGACCCTACATCAAAGGAAGCTGATGACTGCGGTCTGGGGGTGGGCTCAGAAGCACTCAGGGAAGAAGACGCCAACATATTCCTGAATGACTGCAGAGTCGCACTCCACTCAGCCTTCATGGAAGCCACTAAAGCAAAAATACACTCCTTGCATATAGACTTTTTCCAGGCATCTTACAGTTTACTCTTGCATGAAGGACATCTTCTCTTGCTAGATTCGTTTTCACTGCTCTTAGCCTAAGACAAAGCACAAAGAAATATAACTGCTTAGCCACTGACTGACCCTACACACCACAAAACACATCCAGAGCCCAAACTTCCACACCGCCAGTGCACTGACCCCACCCAAAAAAGGATCCAGAGCACAAGACAAGCCATCCATGGGGATGTGACACAACAGTGCCCAGACAAAGAAGCAGCATAGTAAAGTTGCTCATAGGAAGCTCTCTCCTACCTGGGCTTTGCTGGTGCCTCAGCTTGTCGCTAAAACTGTAGTTGTTCCTGACTCCTCCAGAGCCTGCAGCAGTCCACGTGGCTGTGTCTCCTGGTCCTGGCATCCTGGAAGCCATTGGCCTGGAAATAGTGACTGGCTGGGTCCAGCCCCCTCCCCCTGCATCCGGAACTGACGCCACACACCGGACTGGAAGCTCCGCCCCTGCCCAGACGTGACCTCACGGGCATACTCCGATGCCGTTGGTCACCAAAAACATGGCCACCACTGCCCACAGAGGGCCATTAGGGCTACAGCTCCCAGGGAGTATTGGCTCTCCTTGAGCACTGAAAAGGGAGAGTGGATCCATAAACAGCCCCCCCCCCACCTGGGACTCTGCCTGGAGGACCCCTGCTGCAAAAAAAAAAAAAGGTAAAAGAAGAATCAGAGACCTCTCTCAGGCAGAATCTGAGAGAATGCAGTCCCCACAGTTTCTATGTGTTCCTACCTGGCCGGAGGAAACACGATAGCTAAGGACTGTGGGTAGAGGCCTCCAATCTAAAGTCTATGTGGGTGTGTGTTCCCTGCAAGAAGAGGCGGAGCTGTGTTCTCATTGCTGTCCTGAAAGACATTTTGAGAAAATGTGCATTTATTATTTTTTGTTACACCATTGCACCAGAGATCAGCAGATTACTGGTGTCAAGCAGGTCTCCTGTAGACCTGTCAGTATATCTGCTTGCGCGTACGGGATGTATGGGCAAGCAGATATACTGACAGAAAGAATCAACGAACTACCACAGCACTTCACAGCGCCGTGGTAGTTCATTGAGAACTACAAGCTGACAGCCGCTAAGGCTGTCGGGACTTGTAGTTTCTCATTCACAAAGGACTGTGAATGAGTGACGCGGCCAGAGCCCCACAAGGTTGCTCTTAAAAGTTTTTTTTTACAGCGAGCGGGAGAAGAAGATCTCCATCTACTCATAACATGTTACAAGTTATGAAAGGTGAACTTATCCTTTCAATGAATGCAACCTTCTACACCTTCGGGCAGTTAACCAAGTTATACCATACGAAAAGGCCATTTACGAAAATAGAGGCTGCCCTTGTAAACACAATAAAATCTGGGATGTCTGGTGAGAATCCGCTCTCATGTTGACAAACTCTGGGAATTAGCCCTGTGTCTTAGGTTCTATGCTATGTTAGGAACGAGTCTGCCCTATGCATGTACTATATAGGAATGTAATTTTAGGACACTATAATGAACTTAAGAAACAATTTGTTGTTTAATGGTACTTCTGTTTATCGAATTATTACTGAACATGGTACATTGAATCTGTGAATTGCATGTCATCTAATTGTCACATGATTGGATGCTCTGTCACTGTACCATTTCTGCAATAAACAATTAAAAAAACCACTCACACCACATCCAGATATTGGAGGGAAAACACCCCATGATGTTTTGGAGAAGAGGTAATACTGGAGAGCAATGACCTGGTTAAGGTGGGAGGAGAAAAACAACAGGAAAAGAAGCCCAAGGGCTCAAACCAACCTTGTTTTATGTAGCACAAAGAAGGACTCTTTACAAACTAAAGCTGACAACTCAGACACATGCCTTGCCAAGGTTATGTTGATGAGAAAGGCTACCTTGAGAGTAAGAGTAAGTTGGAATATTTCCAATATCTTCAAACAACAGTTTCTGAATAACTGAAAGAATCAAGTTGAGGTCCCACAATATCACAAGCGAAATGTGAGCGACACCCTCTACAAAGCCCTTTCTTTAGGAGTTAGAGGCAATCTGTCTTTGATGGTGCTCCAAGGACAGACACTACTCAAGACCAGACTGGAGAAAAGACAGGATTAATTCCACTATTTCCTGGGATGGAACTTCTTAGACTTGGCTGGCTTTCTTGCTTGAAGGTGGTCTCCCATGCTATCTTGGACATTTCTACAGTTCAATTAAACAAGTGCACAGGTCCTG
Organism: Staurois parvus; assembly: GCF_062004578.1. Lineage (NCBI taxonomy): Eukaryota > Metazoa > Chordata > Amphibia > Anura > Ranidae > Staurois > Staurois parvus. The sequence goes on along the minus strand of NW_028318440.1, from coordinate 112,270 downwards.
TGGGACTTGTGACATCTTTACCATAAAACGAGGAATACTCCAGTTTATTGTGCTCATTGGCTATGCCCTACATATGAGGGATATAGAGGGTGATTTGGCGTTCTGTTGCCGTCAGCAATACGAGATGGATATCTGACTACCTTTGTCCTTCCGATGGTTCATGCCATTAAAATCTTGGATCATGCAGCCTCATCTCAGATATTAGTATTTTATGATTGCTCTGGTCAATATTGATTATTTATTCCCTTAAATTCTCCTTGTATTAATGCCCTCTGAAGAAGATCAAAACGTGGAATGATCAAAACGCGTTTGAATAACTTTTTGGAATTTTGTTATAATGTGAATGAAATATCTTTGGACTTACATACTTTTTCCTCCCTGCACTGTGAATGTTTACATGTTATGTGCAATTAAACCATGGCAACATCTAATGTTTGTGTAGTATTATGTTCAGCAGACTGTGTTCTTCTATTGTTGTGACTTAGATGACGTTCAGAGGACATTTTATGCCCAATTCATGCAAAACTCCACGTAATCCCAAGGGGTTCACATATTTTTTCTTGCAACTGTATATAGGACCCATGAAGTAAAGCGAGGGCATCTATTTCACCAAATGAAGTTGTTGATCACTCTTTGAAAGCAATCTAAGAACGATTTAGGGACCGACAATGGAAGTGCTCAGAATAAAGAGAGGAGTTTAGGTTAAATATTAATTTTTACAGCCGTGATTCTGCCCACAAATGAGATAGGGTACCCATGCCAGATCTTAAGCAAAGTGCAAAGACGAGACACACATGTTGGGTAATTAGCTGCAAATAGCTCAGAATATTTGGGTGTGAAATAAATGCCCAGGTATAGAATCCGGTCAATGTTCCACCAAAACGGAAAAGAACCATGGAGGGATTTCTCTAAAGATTCAGTAACATTAATAGGCATCAGTACAGATTTAGTAAAATTCACAGAGTCCTGATATGGATGCAAAATCATTCAACAGTGTGCATAAATTAGGGAGGGATACTAATGGGTTGGTAAGAAAGAGCATAACATCATCAGCATATATACATTACTTAAATTGTGATACTAAGAGTGGGTACCCTGAGATATCAGGATGTGACCTCCTTATACCCAAGGGTTCCAAAACAAGCGCAAACAGAAGGGGCGAGAGTGGACAATCCTGACGGGTGCCACTGCCCAGAGTAAAAAGTCAGAATTGCATCCTGGGAGTCTAATTCTCATTTGAGGCAAGTTATACAGGGCCCTTACAACGGTAAGAAACTCATCACCAAAACCCAATTTCTGCAACAACGAAAACAGATATGGTCATAGGACATTATCAAAGGCTTTACTGATGTCCAGGCTCAATAACAATACTTCCGTAGAGTGCAAATTGGAATCCTGTATGACATTTAACGAGACGTATATTGTCCGTGATAAGCTTGTCAGGAATAAAACCCGACTGATCAGGTGAGACCATGGCGGAGATAATAGGGGCCAACCTATCTGCCAAAATACGGCTAAAAATCTTTAAATCTTTATTCATTACAGAAATGGGCCTATAGTTTTGTGGTAAAAGGTGTTCCTTTAGGGTTTTGGGCAACAGGGACATGTTGGCCAAAAGCATTTCATCAGGAACCTCACTGAACATAGATATCAAAGAAGGGGCTAAAAGAGGGGAAAAGTGTTGTATAATTAGCCGTGAACCCATCTGGGCCCGGTGCTGTGGATTTCTTCATCGTGCGAATTATCTGTGTAACTTCCTCAATGGTACAAGGGACATTAAGGGATGAAATCTGAGAGCAAAAGGGTAGGAAGAGGTAAGGAATCAATCCAAGAGAGTTCCCGGGGAGGGGAAACTGCCCGAGGGGGAGCCAACAGGGAGGAATAAAATGCCCGAAAGATATCCAACACTTCGTGGGGTAGGAAGGAAACCTTAAAATGCTTATTACACAATTTATAAATATGCATGGGGCGAATTGAGGGATTACATTTCTGAGCAAACATAGTCGATGCCGAGTTACTATGCAATAAAAAGGATGCTCTAAACCAACGTAGGGATTTTTCCGTTTTATGTGATAGTAAAGAATTTAATTCCAACTCTTCTGTGAAATCAGGTTCCTATTCAAACGGGATGGGTTACCTACATGTGTTCTATAATGCATTTCCAATTCTCTAGTGAGTTTCTGAATTTATTTCCAACGATTCCTATTCCTGGCGACCGCCAGAGATATAAGGTGGCCATGAAGAACCACCTTTTGGGCCACCCACTGCATAGCCGAGGAAATATCAGGAGTTTTGTTCAGTTGAAAATACTCTTGGATTGAGGTAGATACTTCTTGGCGGGATTTAACATCTGTGAGCATAGAATCATTCAACCTCCAGGAGTAGGGAGTAGTCGCTAGGCCTATAAAGCTAATGGACAATTCCACAATATTAGGATCCAACCAGGAACACATCCGTATCCCTGCTGTAGTGGAATTTGCCAGGAGGATCGGAGAGCAATATATGTAGTCTAGCCTAGCATAAGAATCATGTGGATCAGAATAAAATGTATAATCCCTAGCACCTACATTATGTGCCCTCCAGAAGTCGACTAACTGAAGAGACTCTAAATGTTTAGTAAGAGATTTAGGGAATTCCAGAGAGGTAATTGAGGAACTTCTATCCAACAATGGATTGGCTACCAAGTTAAAATCACTGCCTACCAACAGATGGGGGGACAGCAACTTATCAAGGAAAGCAAAAAAATTTGAAAAAAAAGGTTGCTTGAGCTGAATTTGGTGCATAAACGTTGGCTATGGTAAGCTCACGGCCCAACAGTGTGCCCTTAGTGATAATAAACCTGCTCTCAGGATCACGATATACCTGTTGTACTTCCAGAGGAAACGAGTTGTGTAGAAAAATTGCCACACCCATACTTTTAGTAGAATGTAAGGTGTAAAACCCCCTGCTTATATGATTTGTGAAAAACCGTAGGATGTTTAGCTGATGCAAAATGGGTCTCTTGCAGTAAGAGAATCTTTGCCCCAAGCTGCCTATATTGGAGGAATGCTGTCTAGCGCTTATTCGGAGAATTAAAACCCTGGACATTATGTGAAAGGCACTGTATCACCATATGTACTTACAGATGAAAGCGCAAATAACCACCATATCGTACTGACAAGATCTATATCCAGATAAAGTGATATATAAAATTCAGTACCCAATAATTCCACCAAAAGGGTGAAGTTTGACCCTGTCATTGGATGGAATATCCAAGCTCCAACTGGGAAGCAAAGAGAGCCACATAATCTTTTATGACTACGATCATGTACTAACATAAACAAAGCAAACACATAAAGCAATAGAGATAGGACACAAATAGCCCCGATTAAAAAAGAGATCAAGACAAACAATGGATCAGGTGGGCAAGCTGCCTCACCTGAAAAAAAAGAGACCCATACTTTTAAGGGGCCAACAAGGCCAAAACCTTGCCGCCACCATACATGGAGAGCAGAGAGGACACTCCACCACCAAACAGTGACAACTCTGACCATGTCTGGCAACAGGGTGGGGTAGCACAACCGTGACCCACGCAGAAGCAGCCTGCCTGCCAATGGCCAGGGCCTAATCACTCAATTAAACTTGCAGCATGTCATGTTATTAGGGGTGTATGCCCCAGATTGACTGACACAACTAATAACAGGCATCAGTGGCATGTCCCAGTGCATAAACAAAATAGGGGAGAGGAACCTAAAGCAGAATTCCCCTTCATCCTGCTTCCTGTCCAACTCTCCTCCTCTCCCACCCTGGAGATGGTGTGTTCCAAATAGGAGATATGTGGGGAGTGGAAGGTGGACGTTGAGGCGTGGGAGCGTCTGCTAGACCCAATTTCACCAGGATTTCTTGTCCTTCAAGAGGAGTGGTAGCCATATATGTGTTTCCATTGTGTGGGTTAATCAGTTTAAAGGGAAAGCCCCATTTATAGCGGATATGAGCCAAGGCTAGGGCTGACATGACCTCTTTCACCTTTCGACGTTTCTCCAATGTGGCCTGAGAGACATATAACAAGTTGCAAATTGGGACTTTCCAAGGGCAAATCGTTCACTATCCACTCACTGGAAGTGGGTCTCAAATTACTGAAGGACCGGCATATTCTGTCACCTGATGCCCCTTTACCTAATAGAAGACTCCCACAATGTCTCCCAGTGGAATGGAACTAACGTTAAAACCAGCGACTGTGAATCAGGATGGTAAACCGATCCCCGCGACAGAAGATCTGAACAATCTGGAAGGGCCAACTGAGAGTATGCCAAGAATCTGACAAGGTCTGAGTACCATGTCTGCCTGGTCCAGTTTGCTGCGGTGAGAATCACTTCAGTGTCCTCCATCTTAAGCCTGCAGAGTTGATGAGGAAGGGGTATCATAGAAGGAAAGGGGTAGATAAGCTTGAACTGATCCAACAACGACTGGCATCCACTGAAAGATCCCTTGACAAACAAACTTGGAACGTTTGATGTGAAATCTTGAGAACAGGAGGTCCATATCCAGCACCCCCACCTAGAACATTGTTCTTAACAAAGCTCCAGGTGAGGAGACTATTTCTGTGACTCGAAGCATTGTTGACTGAAGACACCCCCTGCCCTTAAAGGCCCAGAATGTGTATATTGGACAAAACTGGAACACAAAGTTCTGCCCAAGCCAGAATGTGCTTGGCTTCCCTTAGAGCTACAATACTTTTAGTTCCTTTCTGGTGGCTGATGTAAGTCACTGCTACTGTATGTCAGAATGAATCCGGATTGGATGACCTTGTAGTCGAAATGTCCAGTGTTGAAGAGTAGAGATGAGCGAATCGAACTTGGCGAAGTGGAATTCGTTTCGAATATTAGGAAAAATTCGATTCGCATCGAATCCGAATTTTAGCAAACTTCGGATGCACGAATCGAATTTTCCCCGATCAGCCGGCAAAAGTGTCACTGCAGAGAGCTCCGCTATTTCTGACAGTTCTCTGACAGTTCTGACAGTTCATTTACAGCGGTTGAAACATTGTATCTATTTGTTTCCATTTAGGATACAGATGTTTTTATTCGGAAATAAATAGATACAATGTTTCAACCGCTGTAAATGTGAAGGAACTGTCAGAGAACTGTCAGAAATAGCGGAGCTCTCTGCAGATACACTTTTTGCTGTACTGGAATTCTTCTTCTTTTCATTCTTCTTCTTCTTTTCATTCTTCTTCTTCTTCTTTTCATTCTTCTTCTTCTTCTTTTCATTCTTCTTCTTCTTCTTTTCATTCTTCTTCTTCTTCTTTTCATTCTTCTTTTCATTCTTCTTCTTTTCATTCTTCTTCTTCTTTTCATTCATCTTCTTCTTTTCATTCTTCTTCTTCTTTTCATTCTTCTTCTTCTTTCCATTCTTCTTCTTCTTCTTTTCATTCTTCTTCTTTTCATTCTTCTTTTAATTCTTCTTTTCATTCTTCTTTTCATTCTTCTTCTTCTTCTTTTCATTCTTCTTCTTCTTTTCATTCTTCTTTTCATTCTTCTTCTTTTCATTCTTATTTTCATTCTTCTTCTTTTCATTCTTCTTCTTTTCATTCTTCTTCTTCTTCTTCTTTTCATTCTTCTTCTTCTTCTTTTCATTCTTCTTCTTCTTCTTCTTCTCATTCTTCTTTTCATTCTTCTTCTTCTTCTTTTCATTCTTCTTCTTCTTTTCATTCTTCTTCTTCTTCTTTTCATTCTTCTTCTTCTTCTTTTCATTCTTCTTCTCATTCTTCTTTTCATTCTTCTTCTCATTCTTCTTTTCATTCTTCTTCTTCTTTTCATTCTTCTTCTTTTCATTCTTCTTCTTTTCATTCTTCTTCTTCTTCTTTTCATTCTTCTTCTTCTTCTTTTTCTTCTTTTCATTCTTCTTCTTCTTCTTTTCATTCTTCTTTTCATTCTTCTTCTTCTTCTTTTCATTCTTCTTCTTCTTTTCATTCTTCTTCTTGTTTTCATTCTTCTTCTTTTCATTCTTCTTCTTCTTTTCATTCTTCTTCTTCTTCTTTTCATTCTTCTTTTCATTCTTCTTCTTCTTCTTTTCATTCTTCTTCTTCTTCTTCGTCGTCGTGCCCCGTGACTGCCCAAATGAGTGAAGTGTGCGGTGATTCTAAGATCGACGGCACTCATCTGCATGTCATACTGACTGACAGTATTATTTCTCTTCCCCAGCAGACTCCAAGGGCATTTAAATTAAAGGTACAGTGTTCTGCACTAATATAAAGGCTCTCTGAAGCCTAGAAACCCTTTTAATAAGTTAAATTCGCGGCGAATAAATTCGCATCGAATCGAATTTCTCCCGCAAATTCGGCGAATCAGCCGAATCGAATTTTTGAATAATTCGCTCATCTCTATTGAAGAGATAACCAAATCACTCATCGTTCCAGAATTTAAAATAAAGAAAAATTGTTTATTTTGAATTTTAACAATAAATGTGGTGTGCTGACTGAGTAGGCCAGCTTAAATGTTTATATTGTAGTTCCAGAATGTTGTTTAGGAGACAAGCTTCCACCAGTAACCAAGTTCCTTGCACAGTCAGGGTGTCCAGGACTCCACCCAGCCAGCAAGAACCTTCCAAGCCAAAGAAGAGATTTCCTTTACTCCAGAGCTGGATCCTAAAGCCATCAGGGCAGAATGAATCTGGCCTCTGGCATCAGATGAATGCTACAATCCAGAGAATGAGCCTTGTTGTCCCACACAGACAGAATCTTGGGTTACAATGGCACGGAGTGTAATTAAGCAAATGAGAGGTCACCATCAAGCCCAGGACCCCCATGCAAACCTGAAGGGCAGGCAGTCTCCTGCACTGTAGAGTCCTAACATTGAAGCATAGAGCTTGGAGTTTATCCAGGGTAAGGCAAACCTTTTTTCCCCATCGAAGGGAAACCCTGGACAGGGCAGTATTCAAAAGAACACTTCCACATGAAACGCTGTAGGGTTTGAACAGTTTGTTGGGCATTGGCTGAAACTTGTTAGTACTGCGTCAATAAGAAAAAAAGTGGCATCCTTAAACTTAGATGTTATTTCAGCAGACTGGGACTCCTCATATACTAACTTATACCTCATCATCAGCATCCTGCATCATCTGCCTGTGCAAACAGGGCTAAAACGTTTTCCATAAACACAGGCATATTTGCAGAGAATTTCTCCCTGGACAAACAGTGGACGTTGAGCAACAACTGAAGGCTCTGAGGAAAGCGTTGATTCAAGCAAGGGTTATATGTCTAGGCTGTCAGTGTCTGACCCTTTTGAGGGGTACCTTTCAGGCCACCCCAATGCTGTAAGTGGATCCTAAGATGGCAAGACCAATGGAACTGCTACTTTTGTGCTTATGATCCACCATCTCGTAATGCAAGTGAGGGTTGTCCCAGATGGGGTACTCACAAATAGCTGTGAAGCAAAGTAAAAGGGAAAACAAAGGTCTAACAGCCTTTGTGTTACTCCTGAAACATAATAATTTAGGTTTACCCGTATTCTATATCAATATTATAGTAACATCCTTTAATATAATTTTGCAGCTTACTGTGGTTTCAGAAAAGTCATCATGAAATAAACAAAAAATAAATAAAATAAAAAAGATACTGGTTATTTCTACTATGCTAGCATCACTTTATGCATATAAAAAACTGGGGTAAGCCTGCTTATCTTAATTTGTATTTAAAACCAAAAACAAACATGCTTACCAGTTAGTAGATATAATGGCTGTATTCATTTTCTTTTACCTGGCTTTTATTATCTTTATTTTCACCTGCTGATCCTGCCAGTGACACATTTCCTGCACTAGGATGATAAAGCTTACTCACTGTATCATACCTATGGAGGAGCAAGGCTGTCACCATAAACTGCTTGTTCCAAATTTGGACTACATAGCATCTTCCTCTCTTCTCATCCTCACAACTTAGAATGAGGTCTTCTGGGCAGGGTGGATAACCATACTCAACATTTCAGTTCCACAGAGTTCGCAGAAAGTAAGAAGCTTGCTGAATGTGTGACAGGATCAACAGGTAGATTTTTTTGCAATTGAACAGCTAAAAGAAAACACTTTTAAATATATGTATAACAGCCCCCCCAAAAAAATAAAAAAAAATAAGTGAAGCTTATTGTTAGGGTTTACACACACTATGTACAATTGATTACTCTGAAAGCAATATTACACCCAAAACCAAAAATGTAATATAAATACAGCATACCAATTATTAGATATGGTGGCTTCATTAGATTTCTTTTTTCTGCTTTTTTTCCCCCCATCTGTTCCACCTGGTGATCTGGCCAGTAACACACATCCTATATTAGAATGCCCCCACTCTGGATGAATGAGCACAGCAGACAGCAGCATTGTCAGTTTTGGGGGAGGCAATTGTTTAATATACCAGCAGATTTAAATACACTAATAAATTGAAGACAAACTCCAGATAACACTTTATAATTAGTTACAGCAAGGTATATCTTTCCTATTAGGATAAAGGTTTTAGTATAATAAATAAAACCTGAACATTGTAAGCACCCCTGCCAGAGTTAAATGGTTTGTCTCATCCCTGTAAACTGATACATCTGAAAGATAACTTCTTATGGAAAACAACAGATTTACTGGTCAGGTCACCAGATGAAAATAGAAGAAAGGAAGCCTAAAAAAGAAAACTAATGCAGCCATTAGATTTAAGAATTGGTAAGCTGCAATATAATAAATGTTTGCTTATGTGTTTAATACTGCTTTAACTGTTAATTATTAATTTTTTTTAAAATGTTTAAATAACTGAAAACTAGTTTTTATTGCTTTGGAATATATTGATATAACTACTTTTTCTTTGAAAGTCAAATCCTACACTACTGAAAAGGAAGGTAAGTATGAGAGTACAGAATATCAATTTGTTATACTTTTAGAGAACTTAAGTGGTAAAGCGAGCACCCAAAATTGCCCCTCAGTAGCAATACAGTCAGGTTATGGATGTGGTTTGAAAGTCCTGACATAGCATGACAGTCTGAGTGCTTATAATGCTTTTCTCTCAGGATCTAGCAAAATGCATTGACATTCCATTAACAAATAACCTTGTCTTGGCAAGATGATAGGATGCAGGATTAGGGCAGTCACGTCCTTCTCCATGTGGATACAGCGCACACAACCTGTTTTGTGCACAGTTTACCCTGTGAACATGATCCGAGTGACATTTCACAAATTCCTGGATAAATGTTGCTACACTCTGCCAGCAGAGACAGGCTGTGTCATGCACAGATCAATAATAGTACTGTGTTTCATCAGCCTCAATACACAAGGAATGTATAGTCTGGCAAAAGCCACGGCCCTAGAGGATCAGACATATATAAATTAAATGACCTATAAAATCTGTCTGTTACACAGCCCAGGTAAGTCAGAAGATAGAAAAAAAACATATTTGTATCATAATATACAGCAGTTAAGAGGTATATTGTGTGTGTACTGTAAGTATATAATTTATTTAGAGAGAGACTGACAGGCAGAGATCACAGATAGTTTTCATTATGGAGGAACTGAGACAGTACAACTTACCAAACAATAGATACTGCCATGACTTTAACTAATATTGAATATTCATCAAGGCCATGGATATGATAGACTTATGCACACTTATATTTATTAACTTGTGCATCATTCTTTTACGGCTATTAGGGACGAGCTTGGGTGTGTTTTAATTTTGATCTGAACCCATGCAAGGCAGCATGCCAAGAAGCTGTCACTATACTGGTCCTATCATCTGCAAGTCATATTTCACTTCACAGCCACATGTATGCATGACCCTAACATGACATACTTCACTCTTTTACTGATTCATCCCTATGTGTTGGACCAATGTCACACTGCCTGAACCAGTTTCTTTAGCGTTTCAGATCACCATGTTTGACATTTTCTCCTCCCTGCTTTTGTTCCTTCTATTCTCTTTATTTTTTAATTTTTGTACCTATCGCCATACCCAAAATACCTGCTAATGTTTGTAAATATATATCTATATATCTATAGATATATATCTATATATATATATGACACATTTAATAGAATATTTATTATTTAGATACAAGACTTTAACAGGTTATATCAAATTCCGAAACACAAATACATGTCCCTTTGATGAAGATTATATTTTTACCCTTGATGAGTTAATGTTCCTCTAGTCTATAGCAATTGTTATTGTACTCAAAAATTTTAAAAATCAATTTTAATTTTCAGATTACTTTGTTATACCATCTCAAAACTATTTTTAAGTTTTGCAAACCAGTTAATTGGAACATTCCAAAGGGGGTTAAACAATTTCTTTATATGATTAGACCACTTCTGTATATGCATCAGAAGCATTCTAAGTTGCTCTGAGACGTACTATTTAAAGCATTGAGACTACTGAAATAAATATACACTTCCATCCTATTTAAATACAGAGTTTTGCATGTTAAATCTTCTGTCTCTTCTCAAAGTCATACGGTTCAAGATTTCTGAGTAGGCCAATTACAAGATCCAAAGCCTAGACAAAATGTGGCAGGCAGAGAAAAGTAAGAGATTAGCAAGTAAAGAAAGAAAGGGGATAGAGCTGATCAAGTAAAGCCTGCTCTGAATTCTTACACTTTACCAAATGCATCATTAGACTGATTTGCAGAAATTCCATAAAATGTTTCTTCCTGAAGTTAGTTAACCATTACAAGTAACTAAAGGCCTGTTAAGATGACCATCATAATTTCTAAGAACAGAAACAAATGAGCTAATTTCCACTACTAGTTTGGCAGAGTGGGAAGGTATGGTATGTGGACAGGGTAGCTGGAAGATTAAAAGAATGGGAATCAGTTTGCTTTAGCTGTGTAAATAGTGAAATGTTTGCACTAAAGCCGGCAACCAGAGGTTCAATAAAGTGTATGGTAAAATTATATTTCATGAATGTGTCAGTGTTTTTATTTGTTTTTAGTTAATCTCGCCTGCTCTTTTCTTTTTTTTTTTTCCAGTCACTCAGTAATGCCCAGTGATCCTGCCATTGCCTCTTCTTCACTTTTTCATTACCTGGAAGCAGACTGGTTCTGGTTCAGTCAGTTTGCATTGCTTCCCCTAATTTGGGAGTTACAGGAGGCATGGATTGTCTGTAGTTCCAAATTCAGATTCTAGCTGCCACACTCTGCCCCTTCCCTTTCCCCCGGATAAGCCCTCCACAGTTTTACTGCCAGCAGCAGGAGCTGTGCTATCTTCACAGCATCTCATTTCCATGGCACCAGCGGTCTCATCTCCTTGAGTGATGGCACTTTCTGCAGGTTCTGCTTCAGCAATCCAATATGTGGGATAGAAGGTGGATGAGCAGTCATGTGGTCAGGGCAAGCTATAAACTAAAAACTATAATTTTTTTTTTAAGAAAGTAAGGCTAGATGTTAATTAACAATGCCTAGTGTCTTATTACATGATTTGCATTTACATACAATTTTAGTGAATGTTGTATCACTATTAAAAGGGATTTGGAGGTATAGCCCTTTTGTTGGTGCACTACTAATGAGTATAAAAGTTGTTGCAGGCAACTAGTCTATTTTTGTTTCAGTGTTTTTGTAACTCTGCTTGCATTGTAAACCTACTAGTGGAGTTAAAGACAATTTGTTTGTTCTCCAATATAAAAAAGAAGTTATACTTACCTGCTTTATGCAATGGTATTGTACAAAGAGGTCTCTTACCTCCTGTCCATAGGCACACGCTGTATGGTTCAGCTCTCCTCACAGGATTTGATTGACAGCAGCAGGAGCCAATGGCTCCCACTGCTGCCTCTATATTCTATGAGCAGAGAAAGAAGGGGGAGCGCCGCTGCCGATGGGCACAGCGTTGCATCAAGAAAGGACTCAAGTAACTGTTTAGGGAGGTGGGGGGGGCCAATATAACTACTGGGACATTTAGTCCTGACTAAAACCAGTTTAAGTGCAAACAAATAGAAAGATGGAAAATCTTTAACAATATGTACTTTTATTAATCTAAACTATAAAAAAAACACAAACATATATATATATATATATATATATATATATACACACAGTGGGGCAAAAAAGTATTTAGTCAGCCACCAATTGTGCAAGTTCTCCCACTTAAAAAGATGAGAGAGGCCTGTAATTGGCATCATAGGTAGACCTCAACTATGAGAGACAAAAAGAGAAAAAAAATCCAGACAATCACATTGGCTGATTTGGAAAGAATTTATTTGCAAATTTGGTCAGTATCAAAAGTTCATCTCAATACTTTGTTATATATCCTTTGTTGGCAATGACAGAGGTCAAACGTTTCCTGTAAGTCTTCACAAGGTTGGCACACACTGTTGCTGGTATGTTGGCCCATTCCTCCATGCAGATCTCCTCTAGAGTAGTGATGTTTTGGGGCTGTCACTGGGCAACACGGACTTTCAACTCCCTCCAAAGGTTTTCTATGGGGTTGAGATCTGGAGACTGGCTAGGCCACTCCAGGACCTTGAAATGCTTCTTACGAAGCCACTCCTTCGTTGCCCGGGCGGTATCTTTGGGATCATTGTCATGTTGGAAGACCCAGCCACGTTTCATCTTCAATGCCCTTGCTGATGGAAGGAGGTTTGCACTCAAAAGCTCACGATACATGGCCCCATTCATTCTGTCCTGTACATGGATCAGTCATCCTGGTCCCTTTGCGGAGAAACAGCCCCAAAGCATGATGTTGCCACCCCCATGCTTCACAGTAGGTATGGTGTTCTTTGGATGCAACTTAGCATTCTCTCTCCTCCAAACACGACGAGTTGTGTTTCTACCAAACAGTTCTATTTTGGTTTCATCTGACCATATGACATTCTCCCAATCCTCTTCTGGATCATCCAAATGCTCTCTAGCAAACTTCAGACGGGCCTGGACATGTACTGGCTTAAGCAGGGGGACACGTCTGTCACTGCAGGATCTGAGTCCCTGGCGGTGTAGTGTGTTACTGATGGTAGCCTTTGTTACGTTGGTCCCAGCTCTCTACAGGTCATTCACTAGGTCCCCCCGTGTGGTCCTGGGATTTTTGCTCACTGTTCTTGTGATCATTTTGACCCCACGGGGAGAGATCTTGCGTGGAGCCCCAGATTGAGTGAGATTATCAGTGGTCTTGTATGTCTTCCATTTTCTAATTATTGCTCCCACAGTTGATTTGTTCACACCAAGCTGCTTGCCTATGCAAGATTCAGTCTTCCCAGCCTGGTGCAGGTCTACAATTTTGTTTCTGGTGTCCTTCGACAGCTCTTTGGTCTTCACCATAGTGGAGTTTGGAGTGTGACTGTTTGAGGTTGTGGACAGGTGTCTTTTATACTGATAACAAGTTCAAACAGGTGCCATTGATACAGGTAATGAGTGCAGGACAGTGGAACATCTTAAAGAAGAAGGTACAGGTCTGTGAGAGCCAGAAATCTTGCTTGTTTGTAGGTGACCAAATACTTATTTTCCACCATAAATTGCAAATAAATTCTTTCCAAATCAGCCTGTCTGGATTTTTTTTCTCATTTTGTCTCTCATAGTTGAGGTCTACCTATGATGCCAATTACAGGCCTCTCTCATCTTTTTAAGTGGGAGAACTTGCACAATTGGTGGCTGGCTAAATACTTTTTTGCCCCACTGTATATATATACACACTATATTGCCCCAAACGTATTGGGCCACCCCTCCAAATCATTGGATTCAGGTGTTCCAATTACCTCCATGGTCACAGGTGTATAAAATCAAGCACCCAGGCATGCAGACTGCTTCTACAAACATTTGTGAAGAATGGGTCGCTCTCAGCAGCTCAGTGAATTTAAGCATGGTACCAAGATAGGTTGCGACCTGTGCATTAAGTCCATCTGTGAACTTTTCTTGCTACTAAATATTCTATGATCAACTTTTAGTGGTATTATAACAAAATGGAAGCAACTGGGAACAACAGCAATTCAGCCACAAAGTGGGAGGCCACGTAAAATCACAGAGCAGGGTCAGCGCATGCTGATGCACGCAGTGTGTAAAAGTCGTCAATAGAGTCAATAGCTAAAGACCTCCAAACTTTGTGTGGCCCTCATATTAGCACAACAACAGTAAATAGAGAGCTTCATGGAATGGGTTTCCATGGCTGAGCAACTGCATCCAAGCCTTACATCACCAAGTGCAATGAAAAGCGTCAGCTGCAGTAGTGTAAAGCACGCCGCCACTGGACTCTAGAGCAGTGGAGACGTGTTCTCTGGAGTGACTAATCCCACTTCTCTGTCTGGAAATCCGATGGACGTGTCTGGGTTTGGTTGTTACCAGGAGAACAGTAGTTGTCTGATTACATTGTGCCAAGTGTAAAGTTTGGTGGAGGGGGGATTATGTTGTGGGGTTGTTTTTCAAGAATTGGGCTTGGCCCCTTTGTTCCAGTGAAGGGAACTCTTAAGGAGTCAGCATACCAAGACATTTTGGACAATTTCATGCTCCCAACTTTGTGGGAACAGTTTGGGGATGGCCCCTTCCTGTTCCAACATGACTACGTACCAGTGCACAAAGCAAGGTCCCATGACACGACATGGAGGAGCGAGTTTGGGGTGGAGGAACTTGACTGGCCTGCGCAGAGTCTTGACCTCAACCCGAACACCTTTAGGATGAATCTGAGTGGAGACTGCGAGCCAGGTCTTCTCGTTCTACATCAGTGTCTGACCTCACAAATGAGCTTGTAGAAGAATGGTCAAACATTCCCATAGACACACTCCTAAACCTTGTGGACAGCCTTCACAGAAGAGTTGAAGCTGTTATAGCTGCAAAGGGTGGGCCAACTCAATTTCGAACCCTACGGACTATGACTGGGATGTTACTAAAGTTCATGTGTGTGTAAAGGCAGGCATCCCAATACTTTTGGAAAATTAGTGTATATATATATACGTATATATACACACACACCTCTTTCTGCCCAGGCCAATTTCCAGCTTTCAGCGCTGTTGCACTTTGAATGACAATTGCGCGGTCATGCAACACTGTACCCATATGAAATTTTTATTATTTTTTTGGGACAGATAGAGCTTTATTTTGGTGGTATTTAATCACCTCTGGGTTTTTTAATTTTTTCTTAGTTTTTGTTATAAAATGTTGTAAATAAGTGATTGTTCTCCTTCACTGATGTGCGCTAATGAGGGTGCACTGATGGGCACTGATAGGCTGCACTGATGGACACTGATAGGTGGCACTGATGAGGAGGCACTGGTAGGTGGCTCTGATGGGCATTCACAGGCATCACTGATGGGAACTGAAAGGCAGCACTCATATATGGCACTGATGGGTGGCACTGATAGGCGGCACTGACTGGCACTGTTAGGTGGCACTGATAGTACTGACGGGCACTGATAGGCGGCACTGACTGGTACTGATAGGCGGCACTGACTGGCACTGATAGGCAACACTGACTGACACTGATTGGCAACACTGATAGGTGCCACTGACTGGCATTGATAGGTGGCACTGACTGGCACTGATGGGTGGCACTGAAAGGCAGCTCAGATGGGCACTGATATGTGGCATTGATGTGGCACTGATGGGCACTGAAATGTGGCACTGGCAGGTGGCATGGATGAGCACTGAGAGCTGGCACTGATGGACACTAACAGGTGGCGCTGCTGGGGCTACACAGATCATCAGGGCACACTTATTAGTGCCCTGATGATCTGTGTACATGTCCCCTCCGAGGAATGCCAATTACTGGCTCTGCGCTCCTCACGAGCTGTCAGCGTGACAGCTTGTGGGGAGAGAAATGCCGATAACCGGCATTTCCCTGTTTACATGTGATCAGCTGTGATTGGACACAGCTGATCACATGACCGAGCCTACATCTTCAGCTCTTTCCGTGGATCAGTGATCCACGGTGTCTGAGGGACACAGCGCACCGCCGATCGCCGCGCTGCGTGCTCCAGGAGCCACGCATGTGCAGTTAGAATAGGAGGACGTCATATGACGTCCTCCCAGAATGAGACAACCACCTTGCGTCCGTCATATTACTATATGGCGGGTGGGAGGTGATTAAAGTGCATATCTGTCAAAACAATTGTATACATTGATAAAGCTGGGGATTTTGTGATGTTGTTAAATTAGCTTCTTGTTAAGCATTATTGGGCCACATGTTGCGAAAAGTATCTTTAGCACCCAGTATTCTCTCTTGACTGCACTATTTTTTATTAACTTTCTGGCTTTTGTTCAATTGGTTTCTGACCATGATATCTGCTTTTTATTTGTCAGTACTTAAGTATGTTTTTATATTTATTATATAGTACTTCTCATATATTATGAATCTGTCAACCTACTGAGCCTCACTGCTAGTTGATATAATATCCAATTAGTCTGGGCAACAAGGCTTACGACAAAGGATGTCAAATCTTTAGGTAAGAAGGTAGCACACCTCTGAAATATCTGAAATGTACCTTGGTAAGCTATGTTAAATGCATTACTATTTACTGTATGACCAGTTTGTTTCACTTATCTAGCACAGATAACAGCACTTTTCACATTATTCTTGCACTTTGCACCAGCTAACTGAATAAAGTCAAAACTGCAGAGATCTTTGAAAGTCACAATGATCAATCAACACCAAAACATCAGTTTACGCTTGCCATCTAAAGAAGAACACCAAACAGCTTAAAAAAAGCACTCCAGGTAAAAACTGTTTTTATTTTTGTTAAAGAATTTTAACACTGTTTAGCCATTCCGGCAAGTTTGTCAAACCTGCCACGCTGTACAGCTAGGAAGGTGACTTTTCTTGGTTCAAATATGCTGTTTCTATTTGAAACTGCCACCCCCATCTTTTGCACTAAACAATAAATCATCATCACATCAAAGGTTTCATGTTCAGTAAGCATACAGATGTCACAGGAAGATGTAAAACTGAATCCTAAAAAAGTTGAATCACCTTTCTGAATAAACAGTACGGCAATATGGCAAGAGAGTTTGGGTGACTTTAAAGAATTGCAAGACAAAAATAAAAACCTTTACATATGTACTTTCACTGGGTATTTAGACATTTGCCTGGAATTCTGCTTTAAGCCTTGTATTTCTTGATGCTAGCAACCAGTGCATACATTAGTAAATTGTGAATATCAGTCTGGGTGAGGATAGCTGGATTACAAGACATACAAGATTTAAATCATATGCACCAAAAAGGAAAGCAAAAACAAACCATGTAATTTTATGAAACTGCAGCAGTTTTTCAGTGACATGCAATTTTCATCTTCCTTATCATATTTTCTACTTAAAGAATTAAGTCTACATTCTTATCATTGCCAGTTAGTTCAGCTGATTCCAATCTATTCTCCCCACAAGTATCCAATAAACATGAACTATCATTAACATGTACTCACAGTACAATCTTACATTTCTTTTCTAGATAAAAAAAAAGAACATTTATAGAGCAGAGTTCATAAACAGTGTTTTAGACATACATCTATACCCAAAATAAGAAAGAAATGCTTGTCAAATGTTCCTTCATTATATGACACAAGGGACTGAGAATATCAGTTTAAATTAATACATTTAGTAAATATGCACAAGGCATTCAAGCATTTAATTTAATTCTGGGCCAGCTGAAAGCACTCCCCTGTAAAGAGTTCAAATGTTTCCTCCAGAAAGACAAAATTCTGAGCTCACCTTGTTAGCAGCATCTGTAGCCCTTTTAGTGCTCAAGGATGAGTCAGTAAGTAGCAGGGTGGATAAAAATCAATGATTTTTAAAAAAAAATAAAAAAAATAAGATTTATTTTATTTAAATCAGATTTTTTTAAATAAAATGCTTTTTGAGGAAAATATATTACTATCCAAAGGTTATTCCATCATGAAATAAAGATTAGTTTTTTAATTATGTAGAATAAGGCTGTATATGTTTAATTTTTTTGGTAAATAAATTCCATTAATCCATTCACAATGTCATGCTCTTCCAGAGGTTTTTGTAAGATTATTGGGCAGTTTCTCTGCCTACAAGATATTATCACAGATGCTTGGTTTACTTTTGCAGTTCTCAAAACTGAATTTGACTCAGTGGAGATCACATGCCTCTTCTTCACAGCAAAAATGTTATAACATGAACAGAGTTAAGAAAAAGACCTTAATCCTAACTTCTACAAACCTATGAATACAGAATCAACCCCTTCAGTGCTAAGTTTCAAGAAGTTCAGTGAATAGAATAGAAACAATATTTTTCTGATTGTTTGGAGTGGAATAGATCTGCACAAGAAGAAAGTGAAACTAAGTGTGAGGAGGAAGGGGCTGACAGTCTAAGTTTCTTAAAATATATATATTTTGTTTAGCCAAATTAGTTAACAAACATGGATGTTTGTTTAAGCAAATAACATATGCTGGAATGATATTGTTTCAGTTGAATAAATCTATTTAAATTATTATTAAAGGTAATGATTATTTTTCTCCTTCCTAAGTACAACAGAAAAGTTGTCCAAATATGAATGATTAACCTATCAATCTGGGGATAAAAAAACTAATATGAAAAGTTGTTATTCTAAAAATCTTCATCTACTTGCATATTAAAGTTATACCAGCAAGAATTAGTCTTTATGTAGAAAACTAGGATTTAAATCGAGCCTTACTGACTAGTGATTTAAATCGTGATTTAAATCAAATCCACCCTGGTAAGTAGTCATCCTTACAGTTCTCACAGAAATCAACTTTGGATATTTTGGATATTCATGTTTTGTTCATATATGCTTATCTATTCTGTATATAATGCTGCCATGTTGTGAATAGCAACTTAAAGTTGCAGCAGTGTTAACACTCCACTATTGCCAGTAGGATCAATTATTGTGCATTTCCAATGCCAACATGCAAATCCATTCCAAAGTTCCAGTTGTCAATACACATTTCAAAGATTTGCTAAAATAGTTACCGCCCTTGCACTCAATGGAAGAAACTTTTCATTTCAATTAACCTTGGTCAGTGGTAGTGCTCTTGTACTCACTTTTTCCAAGGCCAGATATGAGGTGTATCTGTAACAGTGCTAGGACAAGGTCATCCAGTACCCAGGGTGAAAATGTCAAACTGTGCACATTCCACAGACGGAGCAAAGTGCATGGCTTATAGCAGCGTGCTAAGCAAACACATATGCAATGGCTACAACATGTGCTCAATAAGTGCCAGTGGTTGTGGCACACCGCAGTGAACTAAAGAATTTAATAGCGTCACACATTCTGTCCCACAGTAAAGTATGGGGCTAACATTTGTGAAGGAAAAAATGCCCCACCATAAGTGTGAGGAAAAAATTCCTGTGTCGGTGGTGTCACTGGAAGGAAAAAAAAATGCCCGTGTCAGTGTTGTCTCACTGCATTAGTGTTGGAGGGAAACAAAATGCCGCTATGTTGGTGTCAGCAAGAGGAAAAAAAGCTGCTGCGCCAATGGTGCCAGTCTAAGAAGGATTGATTTGGCATCTGTGTCAGTGGGATGAAGGAGAGGATAAATTAAATTACTAAAACTACTATTATGTTACTAATACTACTAAAACTTACTATTATATTATGTATAATATCACATGATGCAACAAAAGTAATGTATTCATTGGTTTTACAATGACATATTAACATAATAATAGGCGTTGTAAGTGGCAGAACAGAGATAGTATAAAACCAGAAACAGTTTGTTGGTCAGAGATGTCATATGAACATATAGGAACGAGGCAAATAGAAGAGCAGATTACAGAGAAGGAAACTAACTAGTATAGAAAAATACTAGCATATGAAAAGAATTGGGACTGCTTTTTGGTGATGCTTCTGTTTGCTATACATCCAGTATATAAGGCCTCTACAGAGTTTTCATCCTGTGAATTGGTGTATGGATAGACAGACCTTGGGAATACATGGCCTACTGAAGAAAAATGGGAAAGTAAGTCCACCCCTCCAAAATGTGTTTTAGAATATGCCTCCCAAATGCAAGAATGGATCACAAAGGTGATGTCAGTGGTCAAGGAACATATGCCAATAACCCAGCATTGGGTTTATATTAAGATAACTAAAATCAGGCACTTCTAGATGGGGGACCGAGTTGTGATGCTGATTCCAACAGTGGAATGCAAGTTTCTGGCCAGGTAGTAAGGTCCAATTGAAATCAGGGCACATGTGAATTACAGAGTTTACCAGCCAGGCAAGAGGAAGCCCTATTAGCTGTATCACATAACTTTATTGAAGCCCTACAATAATAGAGGTGGTGACTGCCTTGGCAGGTGCCAGACTTCGGCCTCCAGTTGGTGTGGACAGTGCATAGGTAGCAAATACACTTTCAAAAGCCTAAACCCAGGCAGCACAGGAATTTTGGAAAAGAAGCAAAAAGAGATTTTCCTGATTTACCAAAGCTCACTGATGTTCTTGAGCATAATATCACTGATATCATTGCTGAGCCCAGTCAGGCTGTACTGCATCCAAGAGACTCAAAGGAAGGCTGTCTCAGATGATGTGAAGAAGATGCTGGCTCTGGGAATGATTTAGGCATTGTAGTGTGAGTGGTTGAGCATGATTTTCTTGGTTCCCAAGACAAACAGCAATACTGCAGTTCTGCAATAAGTCCCAGAAGTGTAAACAGAATTTGAAAATTGAACACTTAACCCATGCAATGGATTGATAAGCTGATTAAAAGACTAGGCCCAGCCTGCTACATCAGAATGAAGAAGAATGTGGGAAATTGAGTGTGGTTGAGTTGAGTGTTGGGTGAACTGCTACTTGCTGCAGCTGTGTAAGGCTGGCTACACCACTCATGGGAGAATGCTCCACTGATAACTGGGCCATGTGGTGTCACTGTGTTTGTTCTGGTAAGGTTTTCTGGATGAAGTAAACTCATTTCCTTTCTGTTACTGGGACTAGATTTACCTGAAAAAGGGCATTTGTTTTCTGGTTTGTTTATGTGGACCTTTTATTTGTTGCCTCAACACCTAGCAGGTATCACAAGAAATGAATTCTGTAACAGACCCAACCGGGGCAAGGTCTTTTGGAGGGGACTGCAGGCTAACCTCTTGCCTACTGACCATGGACCCTGTCATCTGAGGGGGCTCTATTCTGTGTGAGGTGTGTGCTTGGGAGACCTTTTGGAGTAGTTTTACTTTGGATTCAAGTCCATGTCTCCCCAAAACACACATACTCTGAGAACTGGAGGACCAGGATACAAATTTGGGGTCTCTGTGCTCAAACTAGCATTGACTGCTTCAACCCCCCCTCCTAGCCTCAGAAACTCTAAGCAGATGTTAATATAATCAGCTCAAAACAACCTGATGCTGAAGACTTTTGCTGTTGTTCATTAAGTTGTGTGATTACCATTGTGCATTTGTCCCATTGTTAATTGAGTTAATTGAATCACCTATTGTTTGGTCCTCCTGGAGGTCCTACATGATGGGATTAGTCTGGCGTCAACTTGACCTCTCTCCTAATCAGTGTGGGATGCTTATCCCAATGTGTAATCTTTGTTTTTATTGTACATGTGGGGACTTCCCCCATTCTGAAGTATATAAAAACCCGTATTTCTGTTCAATAAAGAGTTCCAGTTTTTGCACCTAAGCTAGTGTCACCTAGTCTTGGGTGCAATGCCCAGCTATAATACCTTGGTCCTGTGTCCCAGCGGCAAGGAAGCAGTTCTCTGACGGAATCACCCAATCGGGGTGACAGGAGGTTCATCACAAATTCCTTCTATCAAACAGAGACCTAGTTATCTAAGTCGATCTCAATACCAAGCTTTACATAAAGTGCAAAAAAAGCAATCAATCACTATAACACTCTTTGAAAAGGGGGGTAAGGTAAATTTCATAATGTCCATAATTTATTAATGTAACAAAAGCATTCCAAATCCGTTTGTTGTGAGTTTTTTGTACTATTGAAGCCAATATTGGAACAATACCATTCTGTGTTAAAAAGTTCCTTGTAAAACATCTGTTCATATTGTGAGTCCATTATCACTGTATTAAAATCACATAGTACAGGACACATATTCATAGATAATTGGGACACCCAAAAGCAAAATAAAAGAAAAAAATGATGCTGAAAGGCACAAGAAACTCTCACAAACCTAGTGGAGTGGGCCTTAACAGGAAAGGCAGGAAGCTAAAGCTGTTGGGAACAGACATAAACAATGACCTCACAAATCCATCTAGGATCAGAAAGTCTAAGGCAGGCTGTAGCTGACAGGTAAACAAGTACAGCAGGAACCACATCCAAGTAGTGAAGAGGGGATGCTTAGGAGCCTGACAAAAAAGATGTCAGAACAACATCCTGGTTAAGGTGAAAGGAGGAGACCACCTGGGGCAGAAAAAAAGCTTTAGGTCCCAGGAAAAACTTATTCTCGTGCAACACCAGAAAAGGTTCCTTAAAAGACAACGCCGCCAACTCAGATACTTATCTAGTGGAAGTGACAGCGACAGGAAAAACTACCCTGCGAGTGAGCTCAGCTATGGGAATATCCTGAAGAGGTTAGAAGGAAGGCTTTTAAGACCCGTAAGTAACAAAATGAGATCCCACAGTGTCACCAGAGAGTGTCTAGGAGAAGCTAAATGGGGCATCCCCCACTCAAAAGCCTTGGCCATGGAGTGAGAGGCTTAAGGACAGTGGAACAGCATAACTAATGCTGAAATTTGTCCCCTGAAGGTACTCAAGGCCAGATGATGAACTAAACCCAACTGAAGATGGCTACGACTAAGGCTAATTGCCAAAATAAGTAAGCCAGTTTAAGTGCACATTTTACTCGCTCAATTATTTTTCGGGAAGATGAGTGCCAGTTATACTCATTATTCAACTGAAGATAAGCCAAGATAAATCCTATGAAGTATTACCTAGGATGAAACATTCTCTGTTCACATCATTCAATGTAAGCCTTCCAGGTGCAATAATATACTTTACTATTTTATGGAAAGTTGACTTCCTACCGTGGAGAAGTAATGGTATAACCGAGTCCAACAAGCCCCTGTCCCTCAGGACCTGAGCTTCACCAGCCAGGCCATCAAAGCCAGACAGAGAAGTAGAATAGTAGACTGGGCCTTGAGACAGAAGGTCTATGAACTCCAGCCAAGAGGCCAAAGGGAGTCTGCCAGAAGTCAGAGTATGTCGGAGTGCCAAACCCTTCTGAGCCAGCCTGGTGCCACAACAATAACTGGAATGTCCCCCAAGTTGATTCTGCTGAGCAGTCACAGAAGCTCCAGTGGAACAAAACATAGATCAGGCTAAACTAATCCCACAGAGTCACCAGATTCTGCCTGCGAAAGCTTGAGTATCTTTGGACCTGAAGAGGAAACTGTTCAATTTCTTGTTGAACCAGGTTACTAACAGGTCTACATCCGGAGTCTGCAGTGAAGACTTCTGAGGATTGAAGATCTACTTGAAATTCTGTAGTTTGCACAGTCCGTTGCATGTTGGCATTCAAAGTTTGGATGGAACAATCCTTCAGTAGCAGGTCATCCAGGTAGTGGACACCTTGAGAGCAGAGAAGAACCAACACAGGGGGCCAAACTTTTGTGAATACCCAAGCAGCAGTGGTTAGGCCAAACTGCAGGTCCACAAACTGAAAATGACGGTCTCAAATCACCGAAAATAAAAAAAGGTGGTGTGTAGGGAAAACAGGAATGTGCAGAAAGGTATCTTTGATGTGACTGACCTGGCTGATTTAAAAAAAAAAGAAACTTTTGGATCCAAAGGAAGACACATTCAGGCAATTCAACTCCAGTATAGGACAAATACTGCTCTTGGCTTTTGCAATCATGAACAGATTGGAGTAAAAAAAAAAAACGAAACCTCTCTCCTGCTGACATGGGAACAATTACCTGCAAAGAGAGCAATTGCTGAAGAGCAGTATGAAGATCCTCCAGCCTCTGTGAATGAAGGAGGCAGATTTGAAGGCATGAATTGGGGAGGAGGTGGAAAGCGAAACTCCAGGTCGTGCCCCCTGGAGAGGACATCCCTGACCCAGAGATTTGGAATGTCTTCGAATCCAAGCATCAGAGAAACTGACAAGCGTCCTTCCACTTGAAGAACTGCACTGCTGCACTGTATGATAAAAAAAAATGACAATTTATAAAAAAAAAAAACAACAATGAATGTTCTCTTGTGCAGCATTTGACATACTGTCACCTCAAACATTCTTCATTAATTATTTTTTGCTCTCGTTATATGCAATTGGGATGTGCTGTTGTGATATGTTGCATGGGGACTACAGGATAACTGAATGCTTAAATGCATTAAAAAATATGCAGATGTGTGGTAATAGGGAACTCATATACTGTAATATAAAACTCCACAGATTTATTATGCACTTTGCTGCTGTTAATAATTGAGTGCAAAAAAAAGCACAGCATAAAAAGGGGAGGGACTATACCTGATGAGGTAAAATAGCAAAATGCTTTAAAGCAGACCTTTTCCTCACTGAAACAAAAACAATCACCTCAGCATGCAGCTTTGCATGTTGATATGAAATCATCTTATGTAACTTTTAATATGCCACCCCAATTAGGGGATGGCTTGCGTTAATACTTCTCTTGTATTTTACTGTTTGACCAATGTGCTGACAAGATATAGTATCTTTCACTATTTTTATTTCACGTTAATGCTTTTCCTGTAAATGTTGAAACTCTAATAAAAATTATAATAATAAAGTTAAAAAAAATGATACGTCTACATACAATTACTGTTTTTCCACTTCCTAATTTAGTGAGGCACAGGTGATGTAACCAGTGCCTCACAGCTGCATCCAAGGAAGTTTCTTTCACATGTTCCAGGAGGCAAACCCAAACTTCTAGGAAGAATTCCAAGAAGTAAATAAGGTGGATTCATCTGCCCTTTGTGAAAATAGTCACTGTAAAAAGAATGGAACAGAAAAATAAGGCCCGCAAAGAATAAAAAAGCCTGTAATTACCTATAGGTATCTGTTTGTCATTTCCATCACTAAACATTTCTAAAGGTGTCTTTGTTGTTATTTTTACTGTATTGATCCAGTGCTGTGCCTGGCTTCAGTTCTTCTCTCCAGGCTCTCAGACTTTGCTGAGAAGGGGGCAGAGCTGAGCACAAACAACCCAGGCAGGGCTGTTTTTGAGCACACACAGCCCGGCTTGGGAGTGAACCTGCCTGTCTTCCCCTCTAGCACGCGGTTGCTAGAGGGGCAGACACAGAGGAGGAGAAACAGACAGCACCAGATGGAGACCCTAGAAGAGGAGGTTACAGGCTGCCCTGCACAAAATAATTGTATAGAGCAGGTAAGTATACATGTATGTTATTTTAATTTAATTAAAAAAAAAATAATAACCACCTTTACAACTACTTTAAGAACTCTCATGACTAGAAAATAATGGAAGGTAAATCTGATTGGTAACTCTGGGACAGTACATAATACTCAACACTACCATTCATTAAATAGTAGTCACAAACCAGAATGAGGAAAAGGAAGCAAATGCTCACGATACCTTTTCATTCTGTGCTTGTGGAAAAGTACACTGCTCAAAAAAAATTAAAGGAACACTTTTTAATCAGAGTATAGCATCAAGTCAATTAAACTCCCGGGATATTGATCTGGTCAGTTAAGTAGCAGAGGGGGTTGTTAATCAGTTTCAGCTGCTTTGGTGGTAATAAAATTAACAACAGGTGCACTAGATGGGCAACAATAAGATGACCTCCAAACCAAAACAGGAATGGTTTTACAGGTGGAGGCCACTGACATTTTTTCCCTACTCATCTTTTCTGACTGTTTTTCACTACTTTTGTATTTTCCATTGCCGGAAGGTTTGTTGTGTCTCCCAGCACAGTGTCAAGAGCATGGAGGAGATTCCAGGAGACAGGAGGTTACTCTAGGAGAGCTGGATAGGGCCGTAGAAGGTCCTTAACCCATCAGCAGGATCGGTATCTGTGCAAGGAGGAACAGGATGAGCACTGCCAGAGCCCTACAAAATGACCTCCAGCAGGCCACTGATGTGAATGTCTCTGACCAAACAATCAGAAACAGACTTCATAAGGGTGGACTGAGGGCCTGGCAACCTCTAATGAGCTCCGTGCTACACTGCCCGCCACCACAGAGCTCGATTGGCATTTGCCATTGCACACCAGAATTGGCAGGTCCGCCACTGGCGCTTTTCACAGATAAGAGCAGGTTCACCATGAGCACATGTGACAGACGTGAAAGGGTCTGGAGATGCCATGGAGAATGTTATGCTGACTGTAACATCGTTCAGCATGACCGTTTTGATGGTGGGTCAGTGATGGTCTTGGGAGGCATATCCATGGAGGGACACACAGACCTCTACAGGCAAGACAATAGCACCCTGACTGCCAATTAGGTACTGGGATGAAATCCTTGGACCCATTGTCAGACCCTACACCGGTGCAGTGGGTCCTGGGTTCCTCCTGGTGCACGACAATGCCCGGCCTCATGTGGTGAGAGTATGCAGGAAGTTCCTAGAGGATGAAGGAATTGATACCGTTGAATGGCCCCCACGCTCGCCTGACCTAAATTCAATAGAATATCTCTGGGATATCATGCTTTGGTTCAATCGACGCTGCCAGGTGGCACCTCAAACAGTCCAGGAGCTCAGTGATGTCCTGGTCCAGATCTGGGAGGAAATACCCCAGGACACCATCCGTCGTCTCATTAGGAGCATGTTCCAAAGTTGTCAGGCATGTATACCAGCATGTGAAAGCCATACAAACTACTGACTACCATTTTGAGTTGCTGTAATAACATTTCAGCAAAATGGACTAGCCTGGTGCATAATTTTTCACTTTGATTTTCGGGGTGTCTTTGAATTCAGTCCTTTGTAGGTTGATAATTTTAATTTCCATCAAACGATGGGGCATCCTTACCTGCCTAACATATTACTCAGTCCAAATTAGTATACATATATGATATTTTTCCCCATTGAGATTTGATGTGTTTTCAAAGTGTTCCTTTAATTTTTTTGAGCAGTGTACTATGTAGGTTCCTTTATACTCTCTGTTCACTCTTGGTATTATGTCAACATTCACTCATTCATATATTGCAGAACTATAAAAAAAAGTCTTAAGGTAACATTACTTACTTCAGTGCATGATAATGCTGCTTGCGATCTAGAAAAATGAAATTTTGATGGTTCTAATAAAGTGTTAACATTCTTTACCTGCAAATTATTAAAGCCTGATTATTTCCCCTATGATATTAGCACATAATAAGTGTTTTATATTATGCAACAAAAATACAAATTAGTTGTTAAGCAGAACCTGGTAAAATGTTCGTTTTGGTCAGTATAAATGGAAACAGTTCGTTAAAATATTTATCACAAATGTTTCCATTCAACTACATTAATCAGTGGATCTGCTAGGATCCTATGCTTTGGTATTTCATAGTGAAGATAACAACAGAATAAGCAGAATCTAAAGAAGCAAGACAATCCCTAATGGATTGTTGGCAATTTTTTTTTTAATAAGGCTATAAACAAGAGAGTGAGAGGTCTCTTGTTACAATGTTTTTTCCCCAGTTTCTACTTACAATTTCAAGGACCCCAATACCAATTCACTGGACCAGAGGTTCCTCAGCTCAGACAGGTAAGCTGCACATACTTATTCTTATTCCATATTCTCCAAAAAATGTGCACCTCCTGCTGAGGTACTCAAATACAACTTTAGTGCCTGTCACTAACAGTATTATGTAAAACAAACACAAGCGCAATTCCTATGATGACAAATAAAACTCAACAAAATCAGAATAGTAGAACTGAAGGATATTAGGTACCAGATGCTGCCCATCAGTCAGGTTGAATAAACTACAAAATCTGCTTCAAAACTTATGTAATATTTATAAAGCTCTCATCTACATGTGATTTTACCCACTGGGACTTTTAGTGGATTAAAAAGTACGGACTGCAAAAACATCTGTCTCTGTCTGTAGTATTCCAGTTTCTGCCAACAAAACTATCTTGTGGGGATCATTGAGAGATTTGGATATGAAGGAAGCGTATGCTGTTACAAATTAACAAGTGTGCCATGGACCATGGAAAGGTCTATTCCCTATGGCACAGAAAAATATGTTTAAGTAAGTTCCATTGTATACAAGTCCCATTTTATATATGAAACAAAACCATACACACAAGATGTAGCAACCTATAAAATGGGAAATTAAATTAACAATTTTGATAAGCAAAGAATTTTTAGTAAGACGCACATTAGAACAGTAATAACCTTTTATAATAAACTGCACTGATGCTTCTGCAGTCATGATAAAAAAAAAAAATATCATGACTTTGGATGATACATGCCCAAAGGTTTGATGTTGTCAAACGTTTAAGTAACCAATAGTGGATTAAGCATATTTGGGTCCTGGGTAGTTTCCAGTTCTGGGCAAGTAACCCCAGGAATGCTGCTTATATGTCCCAGTAAACCCAAAATGCAGCAGATTGGAAGCTTAAAAAATTTTCTCCAACATCGATAACTGTCAAAAAGCGAAGCGTTAAAGAGGAACCTGATACTTATCATAAAAACGACAAAAAAGGATTTTTAGAGAGGTTTAATAATTGCAATCTACAAACAGATACTTAAAGATAATTGCAGGCTTTTTAATCTTTGCAACCTTAATATTCTATTCCTCCCCATCGTTCTCATCGTGGCCATTTTCACTAAGGGTGGATTGTCACGATCGCGGTGTCAGACCCCAGACCTTCTCACCAAACTCGTGACCGAAGGGATAACCGATCTACAACTGCGATGTGACGTGCGTAACAATGCCACACCCAGCTGCACCCTGCACAACGATTTTCCAGATAATGGATACCGATCGATGTGCCAGCAGCCTGAATCGATTGTTACTGGGTCAGGTTAATTACGCAATTAACCCCTTCACACTGCCACCACCTCCTTTTTGATCAGAGAAAGAGGAAACTCGGCGTTCCGCTATAACACTATGATGGTTGATATAATTGACTGCATAACCTGATCATAATACAGGCCTGTTATACAGAGGGTAAAAACAAACAGTAGCATCTCTTTAAAGGCAGGGATTCGTAAATTGCAATTAAGAGCTATAGAAACAGTTCAACGCTTTCAGAAAGAGAGATTTATTACTAAAATGGTCAAACAGGTGCAATAAGAATATTTACAGAAAAAAGATGTAACTAGGATATATATAAATACACAGAGCACAACAGCACAGCAAAGAGATAACAAAGAGAGGTTAAAGGGTTAAGGTACTTGCCATTAAGCCTTGGGTGTAAGCAGATCACGTTTCTGAGCAGAAGGGTGCTTTTTGATCTCCCTATGGTAAAGATGGTAAAGATGGGAGAATTCTTCAACTACCACTCTTAGGCTTGACAGCCTGCTTTAAAGTTTCCCAGCAGGGGATGGTCCTGAAGTAAAAGACCAATCCCCTGTTTAGGGATGGATCGTCAGGCGGAACCCTAAACTGGAGCCCACATCTTTCATAATTCAGATTCTGGTCCATAACTTTCCATCTGCACAAGCGACAGTCCACCCACAGGTGTATTATTATGCAGACAAGTCTGAGGATTATTTAGATATGAATTATGAAATTATATATTGCACGGTTCACGAGTTCTCTGTTTCGGCTTCCCTGATGGTCCGATCTAAGCGAGTGACCCATCAAACTGTTCGCCTGCTCATTGGCCATCTGACGAGGTGTCTGGTTTTTATGTAAGTCTCTCATATTCCAAGATATGAGACATAGGGGAAGATTTGATTTGAGAAGTGTTTATCTAATTCTGTCATCTACGCTGAGCTAGGTTTATTAGCTCAGAGTCCCTTTCAAGGCTCAGCTATCCCTTCACGAGGCGTGCAATTACACAGGTACTTTGGCCAGTGAGACTCCAGCTCTCTTGGGAAAGCTGGTCCTATCTCTTTCTAGGTGAGAAAAGATACAGCTTTCACAGACAGCTCGGCACCTAACTAGAGATGCCTTGGCTGGCCAGTGACCCATAAACATTACACACACAGGCCAGATGTCTCCTGTCACTGAGAGGGAGGGGTGGGTGAGGATAAGGGAGAAATATATGTGTCAGGACAGTTAACCCCTTGGCCAAGATGGAGGTTGAAACCAAAATGGTTGAACTGCGTCCATCTCTGGGTATACGCTGTTACATGGATAAATCCATCTTTCACTTCCCAGAACTCTGTTTAGAACTCTGCGTCTGCCTCCTGGAACATGTGACAGAAACTTCCCAGGATGCATCTGTGATGCCAGGGTTACATCAGCAGTTCCTTTCTAAACCAGGAATTGGAGGGGGGAAAGGTCCACTTTAAACTTTGCACTGCAGTAATAACATGTCATTAAACTAGCCCCTATTTTAGGTTACACCCTCCTATTTTATGCCCTACGCTGTCACATTCATTAGCTTCTCTGGGATAGAGTATGTCATCGGGTTCCCTTATCTTCACCGATCGGTGTATGCGTCTCTCACTGAACCAATATCTAAACTTCCTTATATGACTAAATGGGAACGAGAATTGAGTATCACATTTGATTTGCCTGAATGGCAGGATACAGCCTATGCTTTATCCAAAATATCTATTAATATGCCGTTGATAGAAGCTAATTATAAAACGCACTTACGTTGGTATTTGGTTCCCACACGAGTAGCAAAAATGCATTTCACTGCATCACCCCACTGTTTTCGGAGTTGTAAGCAATTGGGAACGATGTACTATATCATGTGGCAATGTCCTGTGGTCACTGGATTCTGGATACGGATGCTTACTTTTATTTATTCAGTGATGGGTGTGAATATCCGCAGATCTCCGAAAGTGGCGCTTTTTCAGAAATTCCCTGATAAGGTTCCTAAAAATTCGATGAAGTTGATCTACAGTTGTGTTCAAAATAATAGCAGTCAGACATCACTAACCTGATCAATCACTGTTTTTGGTAGAAATGATATTTCTACATGGCAAATAATTTACTAGCAGGTGTAGTAGAGTAATAGAAATCCAACAGACCCAACAGTCATGACATGCATGCTGCTGATTCTGTGTAATTGAATCACAAATTGAAAGGGGCATGTTCAAAATAATAGCAGTGTGGAGTTCTATTAGTGAGGTCATTCATTCTTAGAAAAACAGGTGGCAATTATTGCCCTTATTTAAGGAAGGAAGGCAGCAAATGTTGTACATGCTGGTTACAGTGCATTTCTCTCTGAAATTCTGAGGAAAATGGGTCGTTCCAGACATTGTTCAGAAGAACAGCGTGCCTTGATTAAAAAGTTGATTGGAGAGGGGAAAACATATAAAGAAGTGCAGAAAATGATAGGCTGCTCAGCTAAAATGATCGCAAATGCTTTAAAATGGCAACCAAAACCTGAAAGACGTGGAAGAAAGCGAAAAACTACCATTCGAATGGATAGAAGAATAGACAAAATGGAAAGGACTCAGCCAACAATCAGCTCCAGGAAGATCAAAGAAGGTCTAAAGTTACCTGTGAGCACTGTTACAATTAGAAGACGCCTATGTGAAGCCAAGCTATCTGCAAGAAGCCCCCGCAAAGTCCCACTGTTGAAAAAAAGATATGTGCTGAAGAGGTTACAATTTGCCAAAGAGCACATTGACTGGTCTAAAGAGAAATGGCGCAACATTTTGTGGACTGATGAAAGTAAGATTGTTCTTTTTGGGTCTAGTGGCCGGAGATAGTTTGTCAGACGACCCCCAAACACTGAATTCAAGCCACAGTACACTGCGAAGACAGTGAAGCATGGTTGCGCAAGCATCATGATATGGGGATGTTTCTCATACTATGGTGTTGGGTCTATATATCGCATACCAGGGATCATGGATCAGTTTGAATACATCAGAATACTTGAAGAGGTCATGCTGCCTTATGCTGAAGAGGAAATGCCCTTGAAATGGGTGTTCCAACAAGACAACGACCCCAAACACACCAGTAAATGTGCAACATCTTGGTTCCAGACCAACAAGATTGACGTTATGGAGTGGCCAGCCCAATCTCCGAATCTTAATCCAATAGAAAACATGTGGGGTGACATCAAAAATGCAGTTTCTGAGGCAAAACCAAGAAATGGAGAAGAACTGTGGAATGTAGTCCAATCATCCTGGGCTGGAATACCTGTTCACAGGTGCCAGAAGTTGGTTGACTCCATGCAACACAGATGTACAGCAGTTCTCAGAAACAGTGCTTATACAACAAAATATGAATTAAGTGATTCAAATGAAAGCAAAATCTTCAAACATTTTTCAGTTTATATAGTGAATGTTTGAGTTTGTAAAGAAGAATACAAACACTGCTATTTTTTTGAACAGTCTAATATTCACTTTTCTTCAATTTTTTTAGAGGAACAACACAAATTTGATATATTTTTCTTCATGTTTTGATTTGGAATAGAATGTGTAGTGTTCTTAATGCATTTGTGTGTATGGAAATAAAAGCTATTAGAAGGATTTTGAGCTTTATTCACTTTTTTCAACACACTGCTATTATTTTGAACACAACTGTATATGTTTTTGGCTGCAAGAATCACTATAGCCAAATATTGGAATCAGTCAGTAGTTCTGCTTGATTATGTCAAGGTTAAACTAAATTGGATTATGGTCAATGATAGACTCACCTGCATTCTTCATAATAATACTGGGAAATTTGACAGGACCTGGGATCCGTGGATCCGCTATGTCATGTTCCTTAGGCGCCTTGAGTATACCCTCCTCATTTATACCCTTTTTTTTTCTTTCCTTTTTCCTATTTTTACCTTCATTCTTCTTTTCTTACATAGTACAGAAATTGAAAGCGGAGGTCCCTGGTACTTCTTATGGCTTATGGCCCACTTATGATCTCAGAACACTTTCCCAAAAGCACAGTTGTTACTACAGTCTTTTATTTTGTTATTGATACATGATGCCTTATTATTATCAGGTTAACTTTATGTTTGGTCTTTAATGGGCTAGGTTAGTCCTTTTGCATTTACAGTTGATTGTCATTACTTTCAATAATGATATGATCTGCATCTGAATCCATAAGTATCTTTCCTGTTTGTATATTTCAGGCATCACTAAATGATGCACCGCGGTCCAGATCCAGACCCAGAAACATTACTTTCTGGACCACAGCCTACCGAAATAGTTGCCTGAGTGTCCTCTCCCCACCGCTACCACTATTATCCTCAAGGAAGGGTGCAACATTGAATGCATTGCAGGTCAGTCTCTTTCATTACATCACAACACTCCCCCTTTCCCCCCTCCCCACACTGTCCTACCAGTTCACACAAGACAGGAAGCATGGCAGGTCTGGACAAAGGGTGGGACTTTACAAGTTAAGAAGTGGGTTTTTGGTTGCTAGGCAGTAGAGCGGTCCAAACAATCATTCACCTGCCTTTAACATTAAATGTCCCACCCTATGTTCAGACCTGCCCTGCTTCCCATTTTGTGTGTACATTGTAGGACAGTGTGGGGAGGGGGAAGGAAGGGGGGAGTTCTGTGATGTTATGAATGGGACAGGTGTCCGTAATATGCAAGGAGGACTGTGATGGGGGGGGTCTGTGATGAGGGGCGTCTGTGATTGGGGGGGTCTGTGATTGAGGGGATGGGGGGGGTCTGTGGTGAAGGGGATCTGTGATGAGGGGGGGTCTGTGATGAGGGGGGTCATGATAAGGGATCTGTGATGGAGGGAATCTGTGATGAGGGGTCTGTGATGAGGATCTGCGATGAGGGGGTTTAGTGATGAAGGATCTGTGATGGGGGGGTCTGTACTGAAGGGTCTGTTATGGAGGGGATCTGTAATGGGGGGACTGTGATGGGGCAGTCTGTGATGGAGCAGTTGGTGATGGGGGGTGTCTGTGATGGGATGTCAGTGATGGAGGGTCTGTGATGGGTCAGTCTGTGATTTAAAAGGGGTGGGGATGGAAGGAGGAACTGTGACATGCATGAGAGGCTGTGATGTGAAGGATCTGGGTGATAGCACCAACAACACACTCGGCTCTCCGCTCAAGAAATTGTTTACTGACTGGTCCCCGTGAATTTTAATTCAGTACCCCTGGTAAATTTGATAATGGGTCATGTCCTATTTGCCACTTGGATATGGAATTCTGCGTTACTGTTATACCAGTTATTTGTATATTGACATTAGCCAGTGTGTTGTAATTGTTCTTTTGCACTTTCCTAATAAAACATTGACATAAACTATCCCCTATTTAAATTAAAAAGAAAATTATGTTTCTGGTACAAAGTGTGACAACGTTATTTACCTCACTCACTGCTTACGAGATTGCAAATCATTTCAAAAACAAGATTGATGCAATTCGTAGGGGCATCTCCACTGCACAGACATCCATACATAGCATACCTTATACTAAACCTCCCTCAACACTTTCCTCTTTTGACCTTGCTACTACCAAAGAGGTCACTAAGGTTTTCTCAGAAGCCCGTCTCACTACCTGCCCCCTGGATCCTGCCCCCTCACAACTACTACGGTCACCCTCTTCTTCCATCCTATGCTCCCTCACTCACATCTTCAATCTCTCCCTCTCTAACGGTGCCTTCCCATCCCCTCTAAAGCATGCACACATCACTCCCATACTTAAAAAGCCCTCCCTGGACCCCATCAACCTCAACAACTTAAGACCCATCTCCCTGTTCCCGTTTACCTCGAAACTCTTAGAATGCTTAGTCTAAAATCGCCTGAGCAACTTCTTCACTGACAACAACCTTTTTGACTCTTTACAGTCTGGCTTTCGCTCACTCCACTAAAACTACCCTACTAAAACTCACTAATGATCTACTAACTGCTAAAACCAATGACCACTACTCTGTACTCTTACTACTTGACCTCTCTGCAGCCTTGGATACTGTTCACCATCCCCTCCTCCTCAAAATACTCCACTCTCTTGGCCTCCAAGACTCTGCTCTCTCCTGGTTCTCCTCCTACCTATCGCAGCGCTCCTTCAGCTTTACCTATAACTTTGGCTCCTCCTCTCCACTCCCTGTGTCAGGAATGGACTAGCCAGCAATGGTGGGACTCACCTGCCTTTTGATCTGCAGTACCAGGGCTGGCCAGCGGGTGCTTCCAGCAATCAGAGACTCAACTTTGCAGCCAGCTAACACCTGGAACTGATTATGCTGGGGTATTTAAGGGATGGCCAGACTTGCAGACTCTGCCTTGGTGTTGTGTTTCTCTTGGGCCCTGTATCCTGTTCCTGCTCTCTGTTCCTGTCTGATTCTCTGCTGACCCTGCTCTGATCCCTGGCTTGTCTGACCATCCCTCTGCCTGACCCTCTGTACTACGCTGCCTGCTACCTATTCTGATCCCTGGCTTGTGACCCTGACCATCCCTCTGCCTGACCCTCTGTACTACGCTGCTAGCTACCTGCTGAACCTGGCCTGTGACCCCGACCAATCTCCGCTTGCTCCCCCTGTACCTACCTCCCCAATTGATATTGACCCGGCCTGCCTGACGACGCTTGCTTGTATGTACTGTTATCTGTGGGTGGTTGGTTTGGTTTGTTTGCACTGTATTATGTTTAGTATTGCACTGCGTTTATGTTTGTATTGTTAGTGTTAATAAATTATATTGTTTATCACATATCTGAAGTCTGCGTTTCCCTGCGTCAGTCACACACCTCTGGTCACACCTGGGAGCCCTGACATTACACCAAGGCCAATCCTGACCAGAAGTGGCTGCACAGGGAAGCCATCTTGGCTTGTTGCTGGGAAGGATGGATCTGGATGAGGTTGTGTATTTATCTCTGCTAGTGTTTGATGACAGGGAGTATGCTTATCAAACTCTGAAGGAGTATCCCAGGGATCAACTACTAGAATGTATACGGCTCGCTCATGTTCTAGTAGATCAGGGCACAGAGTTCTCTGAGGTGCAGCCTTTGATTGAGGTTTGTGCTGAGTTGGTTTCATCTGGTTCCCCCAAATGCAGGGATGAATTTTTGCCACCATTTAGTGCAGACCAGGTAGAGTCCCTGGTGTGGTTATTAGAGGATGATGTGGGTTACTTTCTGGAGCGTTATTCCACATGTTCACCACAGACACTAAGAGATTGTATAAACGCAGTGCAGTCATTGACCAGACAGGCTTTGTGTAAGCTCAGCTTTGTTCAACCCCTACTGCAGACATGGACAGACTTGTTGCACCCAGCCTCAGTCAGCTTACAAAAACCCAGTCCTGCTTCTAACTCTACTCCTGTATTCCCACCAGCTCCTCCAGTTACAGCCCAGTATACTTGGCTATCTACCGCATGTCAGTACCCTGTTCCCACTCGCTGCACCTATCCTGCCTTTAACCCTGTAAAAAAGCCCTCTGTAGCAACTGCTCCCTCTCCTGTTCCATCCTCCAGTTTTTCTCTGTCTCCAGCTGCTCCATTCGTTTGCAGACCTGCGTTTACTTGCAGTGCTCCAGTAGTTAAAACCAGAAAAAAGCGAAAATTCTTTCCAACCAATACCATCCTGCCAGTATCCAAACCGGTGAACCTGCCTTCCGTGACTCAGCCTGAAGCCTCTACTCAGCCTGAAGCCTCTCTTCGGCCTGATGCCTCTCTTCGGCCTGATGCCTCTCTTCGGCCGGATGCCTCTCTTCGGCCTGATGCCTCTCTTCGGCCTGATGCCTCTCTTCGGCCTGATGCCTCTACTCGGCCTGAAGCCTCTACTCGGCCTGAAGCCTCTACTCGGCCTGATGCCTGCATTCAGCCTGATGCCACTACTCAGCATGATGAACTGATCCAGCCCGACGATCCTATTAGGCCAGTTGACTCGATGCCCGCTGTTGATCCAGATGATCCGGTACCTGATCCAGTGCCCGCTGTCGTGCCAATTGACTCACAGCCCGCTGTCATACCTGGTGACCCGGTGCCCACTACCTTGCCAGATGACGCGGTGCCCGCTGGCAAGCCAAATGACCTGATGCCTGGTGACCCAGTGCCCGCTGTCATACCTGGTAACCCGATGCCCGCTGTCGAGCCAGACAATCCGATACCTGATGACCCGGTGCCCACTGTCGTGCCTGTTGACTCGGAGCCCACTGTCTTGCCAGACGACTCGGTGCCCGCTGTTCCGCCAGTCGACTCGGTGCCCGCAGTCTTGCCAGACGACTCGGTGCCCGCAGTCTTGCCAGACGACTCGGTGCCCGCAGTCTTGCCAGACGACTCGGTGCCCGCAGTCTTGCCAGACGACTCGGTGCCCGCAGTCTTGCCAGTTGACTCGATGCCCGCTGTTCCGCCAGACGACTCGGTGCCCGCAGTCTTGACAGACGACTCGGTGCCCGCAGTCTTGCCAGTTGACTCGATGCCCGCTGTTCCGCCAGTTGACTCGATGCCCGCCGTTCCGCCAGTTGACTCGGTGCCCGCAGTCTTGCCAGACGACTCGGTGCCCGCAGTCTTGCCAGACGACTCGGTGCCCGCAGTCTTGCCAGACGACTCGGTGCCCGCAGTCTTGCCAGACGACTCGGTGCCCGCTGTTCCGCCAGTTGACTCGATGCCCGCAGTCTTGCCAGACGACTCGGTGCCCGCAGTCTTGCCAGACGACTCGGTGCCCGCAGTCTTGCCAGTTGACTCGATGCCCGCTGTTCCGCCAGACGACTCGGTGCCCGCAGTCTTGACAGACGACTCGGTGCCCGCAGTCTTGCCAGTTGACTCGATGCCCGCTGTTCCGCCAGTTGACTCGATGCCCGCTGTTCCGCCAGTTGACTCGGTGCCCGCAGTCTTGCCAGACGACTCGGTGCCCGCAGTCTTGCCAGACGACTCGGTGCCCGCAGTCTTGCCAGACGACTCGGTGCCCGCTGTTCCGCCAGTTGACTCGATGCCCGCAGTCTTGCCAGACGACTCGGTGCCCGCAGTCTTGCCAGACGACTCGGTGCCCGCAGTCTTGCCAGACGACTCGATGCCCGCTGTTCCGCCAGACGACTCGGTGCCCGCAGTCTTGCCAGAAGACTCGGTGCCCGCAGTCCCGCCAGTTGACTCGATGCCCGCTGTTCCGCCAGTTGACTCGATGCCCGCTGTTCCGCCAGTTGACTCGGTGCCCGCAGTCTTGCCAGAGGACTCGGTGCCCGCAGTCTTGCCAGACGACTCGGTGCCCGCAGTCTTGCCAGACGACTCGGTGCCCGCAGTCTTGCCAGACGACTCGGTGCCCGCAGTCTTGCCAGACGACTCGGTGCCCGCAGTTCCACCAGTTGACTCGATGCCCGCTGTTCCGCCAGTTGACTCGGTGCCCGCAGTCTTGCCAGACGACTCGGTGCCCGCAGTCTTGCCAGACGACTCGGTGCCCGCAGTCTTGCCAGACGACTCGGTGCCCACTGTCGTGCCTGGTGACTAGGTGCCCGCCGCTTCGTCTGGGGGCCCGAGACCTGTTGCTCCGCCCGGGGGCCCGAGACCTGTCGCTCCACCTGGGGGTCCGGCGCCCGCCGCTCCGCCTGAGGGCCCGAGACCTGTTGCTCCACCTGGGGGTCCGGCGCCCGCCGCTCCGCCTGAGGGCCCGAGACCTGTCGCTCCATCTGGGGGTCCGGCGCCCGCCGCTCCGCCTGAGGGCCCGAGACCTGTCGCTCCGCCTGGGGGCCCGAGACCTGTCGCTCCACCTGGGGGTCCGGCGCCCGCCGCTCCGCCTGAGGGCCCGAGACCTGTCGCTCCACCTGGGGGTCCGGCGCCCGCCGCTCCGCCTGAGGGCCCGAGACCTGTCGCTCCACCTGGGGGTCCGGCGCCCGCCGCTCCGCCTGAGGGCCCGAGACCTGTCGCTCCACCTGGGGGTCCGGCGCCCGCCACTCCGCCTGAGAGCCCGAGACCTGTCGCTCCGCCTGGGGGCCCGAGACCTGTCGCTCCACTTGGGGGTCCGGCGCCCGCCGCTCCGCCTGGGGGCCCGAGACCTGTCGCTCCATCTGGGGGTCCGGCGCCCGCCGCTCCGCCTGAGGGCCCGAGACCTGTTGCTCTGCCTGGGGGCCCGAGACCTGTCACTCCATCTGAGGGTCCGGCGCCCGCCGCTCCGCCTGAGGGCCCGAGACCTGTCGCTCCGCCTGGGGGCCTGATGCCTGTCGCCCCTCCTGGGGGCCCGATGCCTGTCGCCCCGCCTGGGGGCCCAATGCCTGTCGCCCCGCCTGGGGGCCCGATGCCTGTCGCCCCTCCTGGGGGCCCGGCGCCCGCCGCTCTGCCTGGGGGCCTGGCGCCCACCCCGCCCGGGGACCCGATGCCGGTCGGCCCGCCCGGGGGCCCGATGCCTGTCGCCCCGCCCGGGGGCCCGGTGCCTGCCGCCCCGCCCGGGGGCCCGGTGCCTGCCGCTCCGCCCGGGGGCCCGGCGCCTGCCGCTCCGCCCGGGGGCCCGGTGCCTGCCGCTCCGCCCGGGGGCCCGGTGCCTGCCGCCCCGCCCGGGGGCCCGGTGCCTGCTGCTTCGCCTGGTAATCCGATGTGCCTCTGCCCGGACTCCAGCCCGATGTGCCTCTGCCCGGTGTGCCCTTGCCCAATGTGCCTCTGCCCGGTGTGCCCCTGCCCGGTGTGCCGCTGCCCGGAGTCCTGCCCGGTGTGCCGCTGCCCGGAGTCCTGCCCGGTGTGCCAGTCTTTGATATCCCGCCAGTTACCAGACCCGGGCGGTGGAACATTTTGCCCAGCTAGGACTGTTTGGAGCGTCCTGAGGCCGCTCCTTGAGGGGGGGGTACTGTCAGGAATGGACTAGCCAGCAATGGTGGGACTCACCTGCCTTTTGATCTGCAGTACCAGGGCTGGCCAGCGGGTGCTCCCAGCAATCAGAGACTCAACTTTGCAGCCAGCTAACACCTGGAACTGATTATGCTGGGGTATTTAAGGGATGGCCAGACTTGCAGACTCTGCCTTGGTGTTGTGTTTCTCTTGGGCCCTGTATCCTGTTCCTGCTCTCTGTTCCTGTCTGATTCTCTGCTGACCCTGCTCTGATCCCTGGCTTGTCTGACCATCCCTCTGCCTGACCCTCTGTACTACGCTGCCTGCTACCTGTTCTGATCCCTGGCTTGTGACCCTGACCATCCCTCTGCCTGACCCTCTGTACTACGCTGCTAGCTACCTGCTGAAC
This sequence comes from Staurois parvus, assembly GCF_062004578.1. Lineage (NCBI taxonomy): Eukaryota > Metazoa > Chordata > Amphibia > Anura > Ranidae > Staurois > Staurois parvus. The sequence goes on along the minus strand of NW_028318440.1, from coordinate 72,353 downwards.
CTGGCCTGTGACCCCGACCAATCTCCGCTTGCTCCCCCTGTACCTACCTGCCCAATTGATATTGACCCGGCCTGCCTGACGACGCTTGCTTGTATGTACTGTTATCTGTGGGTGGTTGGTTTGGTTTGTTTGCACTGTATTATGTTTAGTATTGCACTGCGTTTATGTTTGTATTGTTAGTGTTAATAAATTATATTGTTTATCACATATCTGAAGTCTGCGTTTCCCTGCGTCAGTCACACACCTCTGGTCACACCTGGGAGCCCTGACACCCTGTTTCTGTAGGGATCTCTCAAGGTTCTGCCCTTGGACCCTTAATCTTCTCCATTTACACCTCCTCCCTTGGTCACTTGATAAACTCCCATGGCTTTAAGTACCATCTCTATGCTGATGACACACAAATTATTATTATTACTATAATACAGGATTTATATAGGGCCAACAGTTTGCGCAGCACTTTACAATATAAAGGAGACAGAACAATTACAATACATTTCAGTACAGAAGGAATAGGAGGGCCCTGCTCGTGAAGCTTACAATCTAAAGGAAGGGGGAGATGATACAAAAGGTGATAGCTGCGGGGGATGATCTGGCGGAGGTGATTCAAGTACAGTTCTTAGGTGGAGGTGGGGTAAGGTGGGGTAGGCTTCCCTGAAGAAGTGAGTTTTCAAAGATCGCCTAAAGGCAGACAGGGTGGGGGCTGACAGGACATGATGTGGTAGGGAGTTCCAGAGGATGGGAGAGGCTCTGGAGAAGTCCTGGAGGCGAGCGAGGGAGGAGGTGATGAGGGAGCTAGAGAGGAGGATATCATGGGAGGAGTGGGCGATTTGGGCGGTATTTGTGGATGAGGTTAGTGATGTAGCTAGTGGCAGTGTCGTGGATGGCTTTGTAAGCTGTGGTTAGTATTTTGAATTTTATACGTTGGGTTAGTGGAAGGCAGTGGAGGGATTGGCAGAGAGGGGCAGCAGTCGCTGATCGGTTGGTAAGGTGTATGAGTCTAGCAGCAGCATTCATAATAGACTGAAGGTGGGCTAGCCTGTGTAACGATAGACCAGTGAGGAGGGAGTTGCAGTAATTGAGGCGGGATATAACCAAGGCGTGGATAAGTTGTTTTGTGGTGTCATTGGTCAGGAAGGGGTGGATTTTGGAAATGTTCCAGAAGTTGAGGCGGCAGAAGTGGGTGGATGTGGGGCCCAAAGGAGAGGTCAGAGTCTAGGATTACGCCTAGCACCCTGGCATGAGGGGAAGGACCAATGGTTGTGCTGTTGATCTTAATGGTAAAGTCGTAAGTGGGGGATCGGGGAGGAGGAAATATTACAAGCTCACTTTTTGAAATATTGAGTTTAAGGTAGTGATGTGACATCCATGCTGATATGTCGCTTAGTAGATTTGTGATATATGAGGAGATTGAGGGGGTGAGCTGGGGAGTGGAGAGATAGATCTGGGTGTCATCAGCATAGAGGTGGTATTGGAAGCCATGGGAGGTTATCAGTTGGCCCAGGGAGGAGGTATAGAGAGAGAAAAGGAGGGGTCCAAGAACAGAACCTTGGGGTACCCCAACAAAAAGAGGAAGCAGAGGAGGAGGAGTTGTATGTGACACTGAAAGTGCACTGAGAAAGGTAAGAGGAGAACCAGGAGAGAGCAGAGTTATGGAGGCCGATGGAGTGGAGTTTACTGCGGAGGAGCGGGTGTTCAACTGTGTCAAAGGCAGCGGAAAGGTCAAGGAGTATGAGTATTGAGTAATGGTCGTTGGTTTTAGAAGTTAGTAGTAATCTATATTTCTACGCTTCACCTCACCCCTTCAGTCTCTTCTCTCATTACCAACCTACTAAGTGACATATCGGTATGGATGTCACTCCACTTCCTCAAACTCAATCTTTCCAAAACTGAGCTCTTACTATTCCCTCCAGCCCATGCCCCCTCCTATGACTTCTCTATCAAGATCAATAACACAACCATCAGTCCCTCCCCTCATGCCAGGGTACTAGGTGTAATCCTAGACTACCATCTGTCCTTTCAGCCCCAAATCCAATAGCTGTCCAAATCTTGTAGACATCACCTCCGTAACATCTCCAAGATACTCCCGTTCTTAACCACGGAAACTACTAAGCAACTTAATCACTCCCTTGTTATCTCTTGCCTTGACTATTGTAACTCCCTCCTCATTGGCCAACCTAATCGCAGGCTATCCCGTCTTCAGTCTATCATGCTGCTGCCAGGCTCATCCACTTTACTATCCGTTCCGTATCTGCCACCCCTCTCTGCCAATCCCTTTACTGGCTTCCCATTGCCCAACGGATACAATTCAAAGCATTAACAATAAAATATAAAGCCGCCCCAAATTACATCACCAATCTTGTCTCCAAATATCACCCAAACTGTACTCTCTGCTCCTCGCACGACCTCCTGCTCTCTAGCTCCCTTGTCTCCTCCTCCCATGCTCGTCTCCACGACTTCTCCAGAGCCTCCCCCATCCTCTGGAACTCTCTACCCCAATTTATCAGACGATCGCCTACTCTGCTCACTTTTAGGTGATCTCTGAAAACCTATCTCTTCAGGGAAGCCTATCCTGCCCTCAGCTACCGTATTTTTCGCTCCATAAGACGCACCTGACCATAAGACGCACCTAGGTTTTAGAGGAGGAAAACAAGAAAAAAAATATTCTGAACCAATGGACTGCAGACACAGTACAGGAGATGACCAGAGACTGCAGACACAGTACAGGAGATGACCAGAGACTGCGGACACAGTACAGGAGATGACCAGAGACTGCGGACACAGTACAGGAGATGACCAGAGACTGCGGACACAGTACAGGAGATGACCAGAGACTGCAGACACAGTACAGGAGATGACCAGAGACTGCGGACACAGTACAGGGGATGACCAGAGGCTGCGGACACAGTAAACAAACACTTTACTCCTGCGCTAGGAAAGGATTCAGTAGACCCAATAGGAATGTTCTGGAATTTTCTGGAATATGCACTGCTTGCTGCCCTCAACAGACCGGGGTGGTCCGAATACACTGGATACAAATGGAGAAACAGAAAAAGGGCGCACTGACCTAGTGCATTATCGTTTAAAATAATTTATTAAAGAAACAAAAATAGGTATCATACTCACAATGGACATAATAACACAGGCATGTCAACCTAAACAAGGTGTATGATCCAAACAACATCTGAGTCCATACGATGGAACCCTGGATGACCAACTGGCTAACGCGTTTCGAGGACACAACCTCTTCCTCAGAGGTTGTGTCCTCGAAACGCGTTAGCCAGTTGGTCATCCAGGGTTCCATCGTATGGACTCAGATGTTGTTTGGATCATACACCTTGTTCAGTTTGATATGCCTGTGTTATGTCCATTGTGAGTATGATACCTATTTTTGTTTCTTTAATAAATTATTTTAAACGATAATGCACTAGGTCGGTGCGCCCTTTTTCTGTTTCTCCATTTGTATCCTGCGGACACAGTACAGGGGATGACCAGAGACTGCGGACAGTACAGGAGATGACCAGAGACTACGAACATAGTACAGGAGATGACCAGAGACTGCGGACAGTGCAGGAGATGACCAGAGACTGCGGACAGTGCAGGAGATGACCAGAGACTGCGGACAGTACAGGAGATGACCAGAGACTGCGGACATAGTACAGGAGATGACCAGAGACTGCGGACATAGTACAGGAGATGACCAGAGACTGAGGACATAGTACAGCAGATGACCAGAGACTGCGGACAGTACAGGGGATGACCAAGAGACTACGGACAGTACAGGGGATGACCAGAGACTGCGGACAGTACAGGGGATGACCAAGAGACTGCGGACAATACAGGGGATGACCAAGAGACTGTAGACAGTACAGGGGATGACCAAGAGACTGTAGACAGTACAGGGGATGACCAAGAGACTGCAGACAGTACAGGGGATGAACAAGAGACTGCAGACAGTACAGGGGATGACCAAGAGACTGCAGACAGAACAGGGGATGACCAAGAGACTGCATACAGTACAGGGGATGACCAGAGACTGCAGACAGTACAGGGGATGACCAGAGACTGCAGACAGTACAGGGGATGACCAGAGACTGCAGACAGTACAGGGGATGACCAAGAGACTGCGGACAGTACAGGAGATGACCAGAGACTGCGGACATAGTACAGGAGATGACCAGAGACTGCGGACATAGTACAGGAGATGACCAGAGACTGAGGACATAGTACAGCAGATGACCAGAGACTGCGGACAGTACAGGGGATGACCAAGAGACTACGGACAGTACAGGGGATGACCAAGAGACTGTAGACAGTACAGGGGATGACCAAGAGACTGTAGACAGTACAGGGGATGACCAAGAGACTGCAGACAGTACAGGGGATGAACAAGAGACTGCAGACAGTACAGGGGATGACCAAGAGACTGCAGACAGAACAGGGGATGACCAAGAGACTGCATACAGTACAGGGGATGACCAGAGACTGCAGACAGTACAGGGGATGACCAGAGACTGCAGACAGTACAGGGGATGACCAGAGACTGCAGACAGTACAGGGGATGACCAAGAGACTGCAGACAGTACAGGGGATGACCAAGAGACTGCAGACAGTACAGGGGATGACCAGAGATTGCAGACAGTACAGGGGATGACCAAGAGACTGCGGACAGTACAGGAGATGACCAGAGACTGCGGACAGTACAGGAGATGACCAGAGACTGCGAACATAGTACAGGAGATGACCAGGGACTGCAGACAGTGCAGGAGATGACCAAGAGACTGCAGACAGTACAGGGGATGACCAGAGACTGCAGACAGTACAGGGGATGACCAGAGACTGCAGACAGTACAGGGGATGACCAAGAGACTGTGGACCTTTGGGGAGGGAGGGGTAGCGGGTACCTGAATTTGACAGGTACCCGCTCCCACTTCCGTGGAGTTGTTCTCCCTTTAGTGTGAGCACCCGGCTGACAGCCAGGTGGCCATTGCGCATGAGTGAGAAGCGCTGCGCTTTGTGATTGGTCCGGAGTCTTCTGGGACCTGTCATGTGTCCCAGAAGACGCCATACCATTCACAAAGCGCAGCGCTTCTCGCGCATGCGCAGTTGGCACCCAGCTGTCACAGCCAGGTGCCCACACTAAAGATGCCGGCGCTGGAAGACTGTACAGTGCTGGACCGAGGAACAGGTAAGTTTCTGCTGCATTGAAGAAACGAGTGGCCGGCCCAGTATTCTGACATGGTGACGGCGGCAGAAATACCGGACCGGCTGCTCCATATTCGCTCCATAAGACGCACTGACATTTTCCCCCCTTTTTTTGGGGGAAAAAATTGCGTCTTATGGAGCAAAAAATACGGTAATAATGGAATTTTCTACTCCTCCCATCAGTCCATCCCCCACAGTTACTAACGTTTGTATTACTAGCCCCTCCCTCTTAGATTGTAAGCTCCAAGGAGCAGGGCCCTCCTAACCCTCTTGTATTGAACTGTATTGTTGCTGTATTGTCTCCCGTTATATTGTAAAGCACTGAGCAAACTGTTGGCGCTATATAAATCCTGTATAATAATAATAATAATTTATCAAAATTCATGAACAAAATAAATGTAAAAGCACAGAAAAAAAAGTTTATATTTGAATGGTACAGCAAAATGAATAAAAATAAAATAATAAAACAATGTGTAAATGCAGACTGGAAACATTGTTAGCTGATTAAAATCTGCATAGTACTCAATGTCTGAACTCCTGCAACACAGAAAAGGACCCAGCTGTCACTGACAGTCAGTTCAAAGAATTTTGCCTGGCAGTATAGAAAGCACATACAAGGTATGCCCCAGGTAAATAACAAATGGTACAGACAGGAATAGACCCCAGGAGGCCACCAAAAATCACCCCAATGGGGATCTGTCACTGTTGGAACTAAAGGTGTTAATTAATAATTAGTGAAAATTCTTCTTGTTCAATATGTTTTTAGGTTGTTACAGAGTAATAGATACAAATTGACAGTAAACTGAGGATTAAAAGGATGACTCAAGATTTAACAGGAAGAATAGAAGCAGTAGAAAGGTATCACTGAGCAGATTCGGTTTTTGGTTTTGGTTATAGAATAAGTGATTTCCAGGCTTTTGCAAATGTATGCTTGGTGGCTGTCAGGACATGAAGGAGAAGATTAAAGCTATTTTTGGAAGGGCAGGAGGTTTAAGATTTAGTAAGGAGTAGTGGATCAAAAGAGGGTTCAAGGAATCTAATAGCTCAGAGATCAGTTGGAGTACTTATAGCCAAAATAGGTACAATATAGGGCATGTCCATCATGTATGGAGAAAAATTCCCACTTAGGCACACCCCTAAATCAGAGCAGTTTAATCTAGGCACCTAATGTACAATTTTTGAGGACACTAAGTAACAGTGTGTTGGAATTATAATTAGTTTCAACTGCCAAAAGATTTCAGAAATAAGATTTGGTGGTTTACCATATCTGGGACCATTCTTGTACATCCAAGTCTAGACCTAGGTCTCAGTTCCAGGTCTGCGTATTGGTAGGAATCTGATGAGATGAAAGCGAAAAGAGTATGAAGCAGAGTATATAGATCATTCCTGGTGCAAGAGGGTCAGAGTCACATTTACACTCAAAAGAAAAGTGTAATCTGTCTTTGGTAAGAAAGTGTCTAACTTTAGTCAGATTTCTTAGTTTCCAATGTTTAAAGGACAGAGGAGAGTGGAATATGCAGAGGAAGGCAGGGTTGTGAGTAAGACACATTAGGGCTTACTGGGAGATTGCAGGTTCACCGAATATTTAACAACATCCCATGTTTGAAATGTAAATTTAGTTATAGGGTTTGAGAGGTCATGTTTGTCGGTAGCGTTAAGCCAAAAGAGGTTATGTATCTCAAGGGGATCGCAGTCAGTTGCCTCAATTGCTACCCATAATGGGGTCTAGTATGTAGTATTGTATTTAGGAATTTGAGTGATTTGGGCAGCATAGAAATATTTTAAAAGGTATAGTAAAGTAGGACCTCCAGAGTATGTGTTAAGCTCAAAGGCATTTCTATTAAGTATGGATATAGTGTTATGCTATAGGAAGGTAACAATGCAGATTTGGAGCATTCTTAGGGTATGAGTAGGGATAGAAACAGGTAGGACCAGGGAATAGTATAGAATTTTGGGAAGAAACATCATTTTGATGGCAGCAATTCTGCCGAGCCAGGATATAAGATGTTTATCCCATTTATGTAGAAGTGATGTCAGCCTCCTTATAAGCAAGGGATAGTCAGCAAAGTATAAACTATCATAGTTAGTGGGTAGATGGATCCCTAAGTAAGGGAGGGACAGGTGGTGCCACCGAAAATTGAAGTTCAGTCTTGTAGCTAGAATTCATGCTAAAATGTTAATATCTACATTTAAAAGGGAAACTGGTTGGACCAAGAGGTATGATCAGTAGAAGGCTTCACTATAATGGAGATGGTTGTGGAGAGGGTGTCTCATCCCAATCTACATTCTTTCAGAATGATACTGAAAGCAGTAGGTAGGAGGGGAGAGCAAAGGTCCATAAACGTATTATAATAAGTGGCAGAAAAGCAGTCAGGTCCAGGTTTTTTATTAGGTTTATGCTGCTTGATGACCTGTAGAATTTCCTCAAATGAAATGGGGAGGTCTGGAGAGGTTCTATCACTAAGGAAAAGGGAGAGGAGCAAGCTGTTAGAGCAGGGCTTGAAATTTCCACTCGCCTGCTCGCCAATGGCGAGAGGAAATTATGGTGGGGACAAGTGTGTCCCCCAGGGCCGTCTTGCTGAGCAGGTTCGGAGCTCAGGCCGGATCTGTCATTGGCACTGGGAGCCGTCAGACTGCTCAATAGCTGAGCGCAGTGAAAGCAAAGGAAGGAGTGTGTGCTGTGCTCTCTGCCTCCCCCTAGGGTGCAGTACCTGGATCTGTGAGTGAACAACGAAGTACTGCAACTTTTTATTGGGGTGTGTGTGTACATGTGTGTGTGTGTTTGTGTGTATGCATGTACAATTGTACAAGTGTCTGTGTGTATGTACATGTATGTGTGTGTGTACATGTGTCTGTGTGTATGTACATGTGTCTGTGTGTGTGCATGTACATGTGTCTGTGTGTGTGTGCGCATGTACATGTGTCTGTGTGTGTATGTACATACATGTGTCTGTCTGTGTGTGTATGTACATGTGTCTGTGTGTATGTACGTGTCCGTGCGTGTGTATTTCTGTGTATGTACATGTATCTGTGTGTATGCGCGTCTGTATGTGCCTGTGTGTGTATACATGTGTCTGTATGTGTGTGTGTACATGTGTCTCTGTTCATGTGTGTACATGTTTCTGTGTGTGTATGTATGTACGTACATGTCTGTGTGTGTGTACAGGTGTCTCTGTGTGTGTTTGTTGGTGGCAAGTAACTCTAATGCCTGGCTAGTAGCTCAGGACTTGAAATTTTAAGCCCTGTGTTAGAGAACAGATGATCAACTAATTCTGTAGGGAATGTGTCCATAGCTGAGTAAAGTTTGGAGAGTTTTAGAATTTTGACAAGACAAGAAGTTACTGATCTTCAGGTTAAAGGGCTTATATTGAGTCTGAGGGCTAATTGAGCATCTTGGTTCATTCCTTTAGTGTAATAGGTATGTTTGGTTCTATGGATTGGCTCTGTATTCAAGTTTGTCAGGAGGGTGCGGAGTTGGGAGGCAAGCTTACTCCATAGCATGATTTGTCACTGTGGGATGCGTTTGAAAGGTCAGGATGTGTTGTTGAAAGGCTGCTTTAAGTTTGCGATGAAAGAGTTGTTTAGCTTTTTTAGTCTGAGTAGCACGTTGCAATGGCCTGTGATGGTGGGCTTATGTGCGTCCCATACTGTGGTTGGGGATAATGGAGAAAGCAACTGATGGGTCAAACAGGAGGGATTCATTGAGTGACCGAGAGTGTTTTGAGGATATTCTCAAGAGTAAGGATAGGTGAAATATGACTACATTATGATCTGTCCAAGAAACATGGTGGATCTCAGAATGTCTGACGAGAAGAATGGAGACTTGAGAAATAAAAATGTGGTCATTCCTACCAAAGAAATTGTATGGTTGCGAATGGAATGTATATTCACGTCTAGTAGGATTGAACTCTTGCCATATACCGGTACCTACAAATCGATATTGATTGAGGAGGGACTGAAACTTAGAAGCTGTGGTAAGGTGTTGCTGTGGTTTTATCTAGGTTGGGTGCAGGGTAAGATCAGAATCTCCACAGATGATGAGCGTTCCCTTCAAGTGCTGATCTATTACCCATAGTAAGTGGAAGAAGAAAGGGATCTATGTATGTTAGGGGCATAGTAACACACTACAGAATATAAATTCTGCAGCATGATATCAAATTTCTATAGCAGCTGCTGCTGGAATTGAACCTGTAAGTTGTCACCTTAAGAGGGAAGGGGGTTAAAGTCCTCTGTGTGTTTGGAAGTTGGGAGATGCAGGACAAGCTTCTGGAGGAGTTGTCATTGAAACCTGTGACAAACACGGGTCAGACCACTGCCCTTTTCACCAACTTGTGAAAATGACTGGTCAACCTCACACGATCCTGTCACTGATTTGCAACAATGACACTCTCAGCCTCATCCTACACAAAGACTTTCCAACCTGCAGAACCACAATCTACTTGCCAACAGGCAACCATGAAGTAGGAAACTTTCCCAATGTAAGCAATAGCAAGTATGATTTTAGAATACCCATCTGTAACACACACTGTCACCACAGACAGGTATATTCAGAAATTTACACTACAGTAGCACTCTTCAAGAGAAATGGATTCTTTGAGTTTGCATTAGTGCATTAAAGATAGTTTTAACACTTTTCAAACCAGAGCTTAATAACAAAAAAGTCAAAATGGTGCAAATAAAATATTTACAAAACAAAAAGGTATGACAAAGAAACTAAGAGACAACAATGCAACAGAGATAAAAAAGGAGTTGAGGGTGAGAATACCTAACAATGTCCAGGTTCAGCAGAGTCTAATCAATCAAGCAAGATGGTACATTGGCTCTCATACAAACTGACAGGTGTTCCTTGGTTTGATGTTACACAAGAGCTGTCAAATGTGGTTGCAGTCAACTTTTCTTTGACATCCAGGGGATGCTGACCATCTGACCAATTAGGCGGGTGAGGAGTGGCCATGGGATGTCACTGTGTTTGTTACTGTATCCCAAATACAGTTTTATATAAGTATTAATATCTTTGAATACCTACAGGTTATAGTCTGCTAACTTGCATATTACTGTCCAGCATTGAATCACCATAAAGAATGAATATAGATATGACAGGTCTCGGATGCCCAGTTCTCCTAGAAGAGGAATTGAGCCGGTTGTGCTCTCAGTACTCCTACGGTAACGATGTTTGGACTCAAAACGCCACAAATTAACTGAGGGTGGTAAATTTGTCCTTATTCTGGCTGTACTGTGGTTATTTCAGAAGTTATAAAATACACTGGGAATATGGATTCTACCAAGGGAGAGAAACAGCAGTGTGTATTGCTAATTCAACTAAGGTATTTATGACTGTTATATGACTGATGTGTCTGGGACCAGACCAAGAATGTGTTAAAACTCTAGTTACTCAAGCAAAGAAGTCAGACATTTTAATTAGGGTTTCCAGACTGAAGTGTGCAATGGCTAATAGGCATGAGAGGGTCTGCATCTGTCCTCTCGAGGATCTGATAAGGAGGTTCTGGCATCAGCTAACAGTTTGTGTATTGTATGAACTGAAGGAGGAGGGAGGGGGAAGGCCACTTATGACAAAATGGCTGCAACACAAACAGTACTTAGAGGGGAGTTTGACCACCACATCTTGGATAATCTGATCACCGCATGTTGGATAGACTTTAGCTTCTGTTTAGTGTTGACCACTGCTGCAGTACTGGTGAAGCCAGTACTGGGAGCTGTCAGGATCGCTGGAGTGGGTTGTGTATGCTATATTATAAAGGTGCCTGTGTGCAGGAGGCATAAAGAGGCTTCAAAGCACGTCCACCATGGGCAATCTCATGCATGTTCCCTCAAACAGCACAAGTTCTTAAATGCAGTAACTAATAAAAAAAAACAGTTGGAATCCATGATAAATCAGCCTAACTTCAGAAGCACAGATTATGAAGCACCACTAACACAAACATGCAGACAATACAAACTATTTATAATAATCACAGCACAGCTTGTCCAAAACCACAGACATTTTAAACACTACATATGCGTCTGTTTCATTTCAAACAAAATATAAATTATTACCATTTAGAAACCTTAAATACTGTTAAAAGAAAAAACACTTTCACCTAATATTGACCTCCTGCTGGCCTACTGTATGCTGATTATGCATATAATGTGAGCCATGACACTTAAGTGACTAATTGGTGAGGTCTAAAGTTGCTAATAAAATTGCAAACTCAGCTCAGCATTGATAAACAGAACAGCTGCCCACTAGAACATTCTTGCCTTGGGAAGAAATCTATGCAGCAGTGAAGACATGCCTGTGACCAGGTGGGAGCAGGTAGGTGGAAGAAAGCAAATGCTCAAAGTATATAAATTAGAAAAAAAATGCAAAAGTGCCCATTTTCTTTCCACTTACGACAGAAAAGGCAAAAAACACAGATGTGACATTATGAATGCAGAGTAAAAAAAACATTATTGATGAGCTTGGTGTCTTATTTGAGAACTGCAATTATTTCACTGATTTTCCTGCTACATGCAAAGCAAAGAACATTCCTTACCTTTACCATCTGCTTGCTGATTTGAAGTCTTTGGTGTGCCAGCTGCAGTTCAGCTGCTAGTTTTATTTTTTCTTCATTCAACTTGCTCACAGAGACTGTGGCAGCCTGTTTCCCTTTCTGCAATACAGATACTTGGTGTTGTAAGGATGCAACTCTTTCCAGTAACGATGTTGAAGCAGTGCAAGAGCATCTCTTTTTTTTATGGCCTTTTCGTGCTAAATATAAGAACATTTAAAAAATATATTTTTATGACAATACTATACAATATTTTATTCCAGTACCAAATTAATTGAAATGAGCCTGGTGCAACAGAATGAAGAAAGAGTATTTCAAGACAAGATATATGGAGTCAGCAATGCCATGCTGAGGGTCTTTTGGTGAGTTAAACATCTTATGAACCTGTGTGTGCAGATATCCAGCCATAGTGTGTGTCTGTTTGTAAAAATGTGGTCGAAATTGACTGGACATATGTACTTTTTACAATACTCCACTTGCATTTGCTTCTAGCTGCCAGGTGTGATAAGTAGTAGCAAAACTGTGTTTTTTTTTTTTTTTTAAAGCAGTCACGTTTGGATATGAAATCCCACTCTGCAACCACTGTAAAAAAAAATCACCTTAATAGCCTACAAATTACAGTGCAGAATGCCATGGAAACTGTAATGTTCATGCCTAATAAACAATAACCAGGTTCTTCCATATGCTGAACCACTATTTTAAAAAATCTACTCAAGAAGACAGTGTAGTTTGAAATACAAAAAACTAACACTTTGACAGAAAATGGCATACCTTTTTTTGCAGATGTGTCACACTTCACTCTTAATTGACATCTTTTTAAATGGCCTGCTTTGTTTGAACTTACATTCCAAAATTCATTCTGCAGAAAAGTTACAAGAAATTCTTACTATGAAAACAAATTGTAAATTCAGCCATTAGAGACCATTTCTATCAGTATGGCAATCCTGCCATAATACTCTAGGCTGTCTTGCCCCTGAAACATACCCCTTACAGAATATTAAAGCGCATGTTTACTGAAGATATATGGAGACTACCATTGCTGACCTTCTTGGCTGTCATGTTGATCTTGTTATACTTTTTCAGAGATCAGGATCACCATTTTTACTTTTTGGCATACTTTTGGATTTTGGGTCAGTGACCTTGAGAGTACAGATGCCAGAGATAGGCAGACAAATACTGCTTTCGTATAGATATCTGCAATTATTTTGAAACCCATTAAAGTTTTATGTTGCTATTTTAAAAAAAGCGAAAAGGCCTCCTTGGAAAGAAATGAATTAACGCTTACAGGTATTTTTGCCACTGGTTACACAGGTTAAAAAAGAAAAGAAAAGGGAAACTTTAAAAAGTATTACACTCACACCCTTGCACAGAAAGCATGTCAAAATGCATAGCTGCTAAGTTCCCATGCAGGGACATTAAGCAGGAAAAATACATGGGATTTGGTGAAAAGGTGGCACGCCAGCACTGGATCAGACACCCTCTCCTTCCAGGGCAGGCTATCCATAATAAGTTCAAATGGCAGTTTCTGAAGAACCGTCAGAACTTGGTTGAGATCCCATACAGATGTCCTCCCTCTCGATTCTGCAGAGCAGACATGGAAAGAGTTTTAGGAAGAGGAAATGTGTAGAATGTAGATGAGTTTAACCTGATCCCATGGACATCCCAGAGTATTTACTGTGAAGGCTAGAAGATTCTTAGGCTTGGAGACAGACCTGCTCAAATTGTTGTTGAACCTGGAAGCCAAGAGGTCAACACAGTCTGAAGCAGATTGGCTTGACAGAATCTGACATGTCTGCTCCCTCAGGAGGACACCAAGCCAACTCATTGTGTAGATGTTGTGGGAGTGTGGCAGAGCAAACACAGGGTATAGCACTTTGGTGAATACCTGAGGTATAGTGGACAGGCCAAAGAGGGAAGCAACAAATTGGTAATGTTGTGTGCCCACACCAAAACACAGGTAGCATGGATGTGTTGGTAAGATGGGGACATGCAAGTAGGCATCTTTAATGTCTACAAAATGCCAGAAGGTCTCTCAGATGTACAGAAGCAATGACTGACCTGGCAGATTTCATGCAGAATTTTTGGACCCGTAGGAAGGAGTTAGGAACCTTTGAATTAAGTTTGGGACAGATGCCAACCTTTTGCTTTGGGAACCATAAAAAGGTTGCAAAAGAAACCTTAAAACCTCTCCTTTTCCAAGACAATGGCTATGACCTTTTGGGAGAGGAGCTGCACCAGGACAGGGTGAGTCATCAATCTATGTAGGGATACTGGCAAGTTTGACAATGCAAAACAGGGAGGAGTCAGAGACCAACACTTCAACTTGTAGCTTCTGGATACAGCATTCTGGACCCAAACGTCTGAAATGTCTTGAGACCAGATGGATGCAAATACCACAAGGCCCCTCCCCCCCACGCTGAAAAGTGGGACCGCCCTCATTGTGAGCAGGACTTGCTTATGGATTTGGAGGATTGAGTTCCATGCTCTGTCTTGGAGTCTTGACAGAGAAGAAAGGAACTTTTTCCTGGATGGAGATTTTGCCTACTTTTTCTGAGATCACTCTTCCCCTTGTGACTTCCTTTGTGAAGTTATCCAGTTATTTGCCAATAGGCATTTCTTATCAAATAGCATATGCAAGAGGTGTTTCTTGCACTGATGCTCCGTGGACCAACATTTGAGCCAAAGGATTCTTGACGTGTACTTTTGTACATTCTGGGTATTTGGCATATAATATCAGCTTTCTTGTCAACAGGAATGTCAGTGCAGTCCTGAAAGGTGAGTATACCTCTAACCAGACTAGTGGTAATCCTGTTAAGGTGGGTGAAACAACACTTGTAAATCTAAAGCAATGGCAGGAGGCTGTGATGCCTTAAAAACCATTACATTACAGACAGGTTGTTGTGAATATAAGCCAAAGACAGTGGCAGGGCCAAAGGCTTGGTGTGATTTAAAGTGATACTAAACAATATTCTTATTCTCCAAAAATAATTCATACACATGCACTACTTAATGGACCTGTAATCTACAGTCAGGTCCATAAATATTGGGACATCGACACAATTCTAACATTTTTGGCTCTATACACCACCACAATGGATTTGAAATGAAACGAACAAGACGTGCTTTAACTGCAGACTATCAGCTTTAATTTGAGGGTATTTACATCCAAATCAGGTGAACGGTGTAGGAATTACAACAGTTTGCATATGTGCCTCCCACTTGTTAAGGGACCAAAAGTAATGGGACAATTGGCTTCTCAGCTGTTCCATGGCCAGGTGTGTGTTATTCCCTCATTATCCCAATTACAATGAGCAGATAAAAGGTCCAGAGTTCATTTCAAGTGTGCTATTTGCATTTGGAATCTGTTGCTGTCAACTCTCAAGATGAGATCCAAAGAGCTGTCACTATCAGTGAAGCAAGCCATCATTAGGCTGAAAAAAACAAAACAAACCCATCAGAGAGATAGCAAAAATATTAGGCGTGGCCAAAACAACTGTTTGGAACATTCTTAAAAAGAAGGAACGCACCGGTGAGCTCAGCAACACCAAAAGACCCGGAAGACCATGGAAAACAACTGTGGTGGATGACCGAAGAATTCTTTCCCTGGTGAAGAAAACACCCTTCACAACAGTTGGCCAGATCAAGAACACTCTCCAGGAGGTAGCTGTATGTGTGTCAAAGTCAACAATCAAGAGAAGATTTCACCAGAGTGAATACAGAGGGTTCACCACAAGATGTAAACCATTGGTGAGCCTCAAAAAGAGGAAGGCCAGATTAGAGTTTGCCAAACGATATCTAAAAAAGCCTTCACAGTTCTGGAACAAAATCCTATGGAAAGATGAGACCAAGATCAACTTGCACCAGAGTGATGGGAAGAGAAGAGTATGGAGAAGGAAAAGAACTGCTAATGATCCTAAGCATACCACCTCATCAGTGAAGCATGGTGGTGGTAGTGTCATGGCGTGGGCATGTATGGCTGCCAATGGAACTGTTTCTCTTGTATTTATTGATGATGTGACTGCTGACAAAAGCAGCAGGATGAATTCTGAAGTGTTTCGGGCAATATTATCTGCTCATATTCAGTCAAATGCTTCAGAACTCATTGGACGCGGCTTCACAGTGCAGATGGACAATGACCCAAAGCATACTGCAAAAGCAACCAAAGAGTTTTTAAGGGAAAGAAATGGAATGTTATGCAATGGCCAAGTCAATCACCTGACCTGAATCTGATTGAGCATGCATTTCACTTGCTGAAGACAAAACTGAAGGGAAAATACCCAAAGAACAAGCAGGAACTGAAGACAGTTGCAGTAGAGGTCTGGCAGAGCATCACCAGGGATGAAACCCAGCGTCTGGTGATGTCTATGCGTTCCAGACTTCAGGCTGTAATTGACTGCAAAGGATTTGCAACCAAGTATTAAAAAGTGAAAGTTTGATTTATGATTATTATTCTGTCCCATTACTTTTGGTCCCTTAACAAGTGGGAGGCACATATGCAAACTGTTGTAATTCCTACACCGTTCACCTGATTTGGATGTAAATACCCTCAAATTAAAGCTGACAGTCTGCAGTTAAAGCACATCTTGTTCGTTTAATTTCAAATCCATTGTGGTGGTGTATAGAGCCAAAAATGTTAGAATTGTGTCGATGTCCCAATATTTATGGACCTGACTGTATTTTTCATGAAATGGTTACTTACTGTGTTTTCCTCACTCCATGTAATATCCTTTGTGAGTTCCCGAACCTTGCCTTTTACCCTCACTCTGGTTTGTTGTGAACAAGTAATGCACATTAGTTGCGGTCATGTGCACTGCTTTATTTACACTACACAACCCATAGTCCATCTTGGGAGCAGCAGAGCAAGAGAGGGTAGCTACGTTCCCACATACAGTGGAATCATGGAGAATGAACACATCCAGCCTCTAACAGGAAGTCAGGTCACAGCAGCAAAATAAAAAACAAAAGAATTTAGATTTGGGGGTGTCCAAGAGCAATAGGATGTACTTTATTGTCTCTGGGGACTCAAGAATGGCGCCAAAGTGCACTTAAACCCCTGTGGCCAGACTGCCCTATTAACTGAACACAAAAAGTTAAGAAATTCTGAAAACATGGAGGTGGAACTGATATATTAAATCACTGCTTCATTTGGGTACACAAGTAGTTCAAACATGAAGTAGAGTAAGACTGTATGAACGTAACATACCATATGTACTCAGTCATTTATATCTTGCATGTAATAAAAAGTGTGTCAAGTATGAAGTGATGCAAGTGAACTTTTTTTTTTTTTACGTTTTAGCAGATAAACTGGAACAGTGGTCTAGTTTACATTCAAGATAATATGACTTGTTTGCCATTAGCAGAAAATGTAATTGAGGGGCACAAATAAATTCAAATTAAATATACTTCCAGTAACCAATTATATAAATCTGATGTGGTAATTCAGAATTGTAATACAGATCCAGTTAGAAATAAACTAACCATAGCAGATCATGAATAAGGCTATTGAATTTATCATCACAAGGGCATTTCATTTAATTTAGGAGCTCCTGTGCAAATGCCACACAGATAAGTATTGCTGTTGTGTGCATAAAATAATAATGAGCATTTCAGGAATATTCAGAAATATCTGTTATGATGAAAACATTGGGATTAAAGCAGTCTCTAAATGTGCACCAATTATGAAAAATATCTTTGAGGTGAATGCTGAACATAACTATGATAAAATATACTAAGATAATAAAATTTAGTTAGCATTCAAATATGCTGAAACGAAAAATGCTCAGTAAAAGAAAATTATGGATTTTAAAGCCAACTAAAGATACAATATGCCTGTTTTGATAAACAAATATGCCTGTTTAATCAACACGTGCACAAATGGTTTTGCGTTTTAATTAGAAATACACCTTTGGGCTCTATCACATAGATCAAAGTGTACAAGTCTTGAATTCCTATTATGTGGCAGACCATTGCTTTGGAAAAAGAACGCAGCATGGCTCAGATCTGGGACTAGCTCAGTGGATTGGCTTGGTTCGACTGGGTGCAGGCATTAGCAAGTGAAAAACTTGAGAAAGCACGTTTGAATTATGAGGTCTTCATTTAACACTGGTCAGTATGAAATTCATGAACTAGATGTCACCTCATGCACACGCAAGCAGTATGTAAGTTAGAAGAGTGCTTTAAACCTGTATAGCAGAAACGTGAAGGCTGTCCCTGCTTACTACTAAAATCTAGTTGCCTATTCAGCTTTAATACTTAGGCCATAGACTGGATACATTTCGTTTTGGCTCTGCTCTACCCACAAGAGTAGCATTTTTTTTCTAGGTCTGGTCAGCTCTCCCTAAGCCTGGTTGTTAATTACTCATTTTGAAGTAAAACAAGAAGAAGCGCACCAACCTTGCGCATTACCTCAGTAACCATATTTATTTAGTAAAAGAATGGTACTCACAAACAGCGAATAAAAACAGGCATGTAAGTCCTCCCAGGGACTTCAAAGGCAAGAGGCCTTCCTCTGAGGAAGAAGGCATGACCTTCGAAACGCGTCAGCTGTACTGAGTGTCCACCCCCATGATGGGATTCGCGCTGGCCTCTTGCCTTTGAAGTCCCTGGGAGGACTTACATGCCTGTTTTTATTTGCTGTTTGTGAGTACCATTCTTTTACTAAATAAATTTGGTTACTGAGGTAATGCGCAAGGTTGGTGCGCTTCTTCTTGTTTTACTTCACAGTTCTGTTCGGGCTTCCCCAGCGTTGGTTTGGAGCTGCACAACCTTGTATGCCCCGGTGGTTGTTTTGTTGGGATTTGATCTACTCACCACCGGCCTGGGTCCAGGAGCGCAGGAGAAATTGTATTTAGTCCTTTGTTAATTACTCATGCCTGCCTATGAAAAAAGCTTCCAGAAATCAAGTAGGAGGATCAGCCACTGGGTTATGAATTTTTATCTGACCTCAACCACTCCTTGGGAGGTAGTCCCAGAATGTGTGTGGGAGGGACTGTTCAGAGCTCTCTCTCCTGGGGCCTCTTCCCTGAAAAGCAGCCTGTGTTACGGAAGAGACGTTGCCGTTAGGCCTCATCATGTGCTCGGCTGATGGCCCGATGAGCCTGGATTAAAGAGAATATGCTGGAGGACACTACTTTAAGAGGCTGGGCTGTAGAATTACCCCTTTCACTGAAGAATGTCGCAGAGAGCTGGTTGGAGAGCTTTCTATGAACATTGTTGGCAGGACCTATTGTTTAGAGCTCCAGGTGTGCCTCTGGTTTGAAGCTTAGACACCAGAGGTTGTTACAAGCACTGTGACTGCTCCTACAGAGTCTCAGACTGGAAGGCTGTCCCCATCTACCTCCAGTAATACTTAAAGTGTTACTAAACCCTCAACAGTAAAATCAGTCTTCGTATGCAGTAAAGCATGCTTGTTATACTCACTGTGGATCCTAAGGGGTTAATCCTGTGAATTATGTAAAAGCCTGTTTGATCCTGACTTCTATGATCCTCCCCTTCCTCCAGTGTCCCCCTCTTATCACCTGATAAGACATATGGTGTGGACACACTCTGAATATTTTGTTTGGTGTGTATTGCTAGAGAGGTTTTTTCTTGGGAGAGTGCACGTGATCAGCAAAGGGCCAATCAGCACTAACCAGACAGAGGTCAGGGTTTTGCATCCTCCTAGAGCAGAATGAAAACTCCTCCTACAAGATGTAACCAGTGTTCTGCTGGACACTGATAGAAGTCACAAGACTGCTCTAACTGCTGATAAGAAAAGGTATTTAGCAGTTTATATTTACTAAAATAATTGCATTTCCATGGTCCGTGTACTGTGGGAGACCAGATATAGTGAATGCAGGGTCCTGAGTTTAGTGACACTTTAAGGCTGCTACTGAAGGACTTTACCTGCAGTGTGAACAGGCATACAGCAAACTGTTTTTAATGTAGCTTAGCAGTGACCTGCATTTATCCACTGCAGAAAAATACAGGTCACTGCAAATCGTGTGAACAAGCCCTTAGGTTAGGGCCCACTCACACTGGATGAAGTGGGATTAGTTTTTAAGAATGAATGTTAGATAATGAACATAGTTCCCACGATTTTACTGTGTTGTAGTTAAAGTAAAGCAAGCTGCATTTTTTCTCAAAGCACATGTGCATAAACAAATGTAAATTTGTCTGAACGCAACGCAAACACGTACATGAGACTTTGGGAAGAAAAATACAAGTTGATTATCCTTTCCCATGCTAAAAATGCTTTGGAAAAATGCACTGCAAATGCATGTCAAAAACATGTAAATGCATATGTGGAAATGCTTCAGAAGAATAGTTTCTGGTGTGACTGGGCCGTAAGGGTCCTTTTACACCATAAAGCACTTAAAAATGCACTACAACACACTGAAAATGCATATGCATTAGCATGCAAGTTTTGCACATTGTGTTTCTTTTTTTGTGCGTTGTATTCCATTTATATGAGTTACATGTAGTGTTATTTCCCTTAGTGTCATTTCCAGCTCCCTGGAAAGAAGGATTAGAATAATAAAAAAAAATGAAATATATATATACAGTCAGGTCCATAAATATTGGGACATGGACACAATTCTAACATTTTTGGCTCTATACACCACCACAATGGATTTGAAATGAAACAAACAAGATGTGCTTTAACTCCAGACTGTCCGCTTTAATTTGAGGGTATTTACATCCAAATCAGGTGAACAGTGTAGGAATTACAACAGTTTGCATATGTGCCTCCCACTTGTTAAGGGACCAAAAGTAATGGGACAGTATAATAATCATAAATCAAACTTTCACTTTTTAATACTTGGTTGCAAATCCTTTGCAGACAATTACAGCCTGAAGTCTGGAACGCATAGACATCACCAGACGCTGGGTTTCATCCCTGGTGATGCTCTGCCAGACCTCTACTGCAACTGTCTTCAGTTCCTGTTTGTTCTTTGGGCATTTTCCCTTCAGTTTTGTCTTCAGCAAGTGAAATGCATGCTCAGTCGGATTCAGGTCAGGTGATTGAATTGGCCATTGCATAACATTCCACTTCTTTCCCTTAAAAAACTCTTTGGTTGCTTTTGCAGTCTGCTTTGGGTCATTGTCCATCTGCACTGTGAAGCGGCGCCCAATGAGTTCTGAAGCATTTGGCTGAATATGAGCAGATAATATTGCCCGAAACACTTCAGAATTCATCCTGCTGCTTTTGTCAGCAGTCACATCATCAATAAATACATGAGAACCAGTTCCATTGGCAGCCATACATGCCCACGCCATGACACTACCACCACCATGCTTCACTGATGAGGTGGTATGCTTAGGATCATGAGCAGTTCCTTTCCTTCTCCATACTCTTCTCTTCCCATTACTCTGGTACAAGTTGATCTTGGTCTCATCTGTCCATAGGATGTTGTTCCAGAACTGTGAAGGCTTTTTTAGATGTCGTTTGGCAAACTCTAATCTGGCCTTCCTGTTTTTGAGGCTCACCAATGGTTTACATATTGTGGTGAACCCTCTGTATTCACTCTGGTGAGGTCTTCTCTTGATTGTTGACTTTGACACACATACACCTACCTCCTGGAGAGTGTTCTTGATCTGGCCAACTGTTGTGAAGGGTGTTTTCTTCGCCAGGGAAAGAATTCTTCGGTCATCCACCACAGTTGTTTTCCGTGGTCTTACGGGTCTTTTGGTGTTGCTGAGCTCACCGGTGCGTTCTTTCTTTTTAAGAATGTTCCAAACAGTTGTTTTGGCCACGCCTAATGTTTTTGCTATCTCTCTGATGAGTTTGTTTTGTTTTTTCAGCCTAATGATGGCTTGCTTCACTGATAGTGACAGCTCTTTGGATCTCATCTTGAGAGTTGACAGCAACAGATTCCAAATGCAAATAGCACACTTGAAATGAACTCTGGACCTTTTATCTGCTCATAGTAATTGGGATAATGAGGGAATACCACACACCTGGCCATGGAACAGCTGAGAAGCCAATTGTCCCATTACTTTTGGTCCCTTAACAAATGGGAGGCACATATGCAAACTGTTGTAATTCCTACACCGTTCACCTGATTTGGATGTAAATACCCTCAAATTAAAGCTGACAGTCTGCAGTTAAAGCACATCTTGTTTGTTTCATTTCAAATCCATTGTGGTGGTGTATAGAGCCAAAAATGTTAGAATTGTGTCCATGTCCCAATATTTATGGACCTGACTGTATATATATATATATATATATATACACACACACACACATACACATTTTCACACACTTAAGTTGAGCTGACATGCGTTACGTGCGTTGCATTAAAATGCATACATTTTGCTTTTAACACAACACACTGTTGTGTTAAAGTTGTGATGTGAATGAGGCACACAGAAAATCATTGCTTACTATGTACCACACCACTGACTTTCATTTAGGCAGTGCAGAAAAATGCAGGCCACTGGGAAAGTGTGAATAAGCCCTAAACAGGGGGTGAACTGACCATTTGGACATTGACCAAGGGCAAGGAGACAGTAGGGGGTCCGGTGAGAGGCTCACTGGGCACAATTCACTAAGTGGTATCTTACTGCATCCGAGTATGTGTTAGGATACCCCATAGCATAAAAAAAAAAAAAAAAGTTTGAATTCACCAAAAACGCAACTAAAATACTGCATGAGTTATTTTATCAAGCCATGTAGCATTTTAATAGTGAAAGCCATGCGTTAATGTTTTAGCTGTCAGTGGGGCTCCCGGCTGACAGCTGAATGTAAAAGAAAGAATTGCCGGCAATTAAAAAAATAATTAAAAAACAGTGAGGGGTCCCTCCTCCATCCATACCAAGCCCTTGGGGTCTGGTATGGATTTTGAGGAGAACCTCCACGCCAAAATAAAAAAAAAAACACTGGTGCGGAGCCCCCCCAAAAATCCATATCAGACCCTTATCTGAGCATGCAGCCCGACAGGTCAGGAAAGGGGGGGCGAGCCCCCCCCCCCTCCTGAACCATACCAGGCCACATGCCCTCAACATGGGGGGTGCCCCCCAAAGCACCTTGTCCCCCTGGATCTACTTCGGGGGACATTCTTTTATTTTTCTTCTTTTAATAAAGGACTTGTCAAAGACTGTCTCCTGGCTTTTTTTCACACACTTTTGTTTTTTGTGAACCATGCGGTACCATGTACCCCATACTCATTCACATTGGGGTGGGATCTGGTGGCCCCCTTGCTAAAGGGAGCTTCCAGATTCTGATAAGCCCCCTGTCTGCAGACCCCCACAACCACAGGCCAGGGTTGAAGGGAAGAGGCCCTTGTAAATCCGAAGGGCTTGGTATGAATGGAGGGGGGACCCCACGACATTGTTTTATTATTTTTTTAAATTATTTTTAATGCCCTTTCTATGCAGCTGAGCTGCAATATGTAGGTGGGGTGGGGTGTTGTGTGGGTGTGGCTTTGGCTTGAGTGTAGGCAGAGACACAGGGGGCCCCATTATCTCTTATTGCCCGGGGGCCCTAAGAGTTGTCAGTCCGCTCTGAGCCCTAAATTAATGGATTTAATAAGCATGTAAGCAAAGGTGAGCACAAGCTGTAGCTGTTTTTTAAATCTGAACTCAAACTTACCCTATGAATATATTTTTTATCCCTGCCCATTCTCTTGTATTCATCTTGAAGTTCGTCATCATCATTACATTCTTCCACAGCACTAGTTTCATCTGTCAATTTACCACTAGTATGTACAATCGCATGTCCCAGACTCTCAGATGATTCACTTTCAACATCGCTAGGATACAAAACATATATTTTTTTAAATTATTGTCCAATTTAAACCGGATTAAAAAAACAGACCAACACTACAGATATAATAACACGTATAGCAATGTACAACATGTGAAAGTGATTTGTTTTATTAAATTAATAAATTTATGTAAAAAAAAGTTTTTCATGATTTATGTTAATATATGGGCTGGCCATATTTGCTAACTTCATATACAGGCTTGCTTCCTTTGTGCCTTTCTAGTCCTCTATTTTTGCCACAGTTTCTAACAAATGGTAGGCAGATAATTTAAAATCTAGGCAGCCTAGGGCTATGAGATGGAAAGCAGCAGTCTTTTTCTTATTTTTGGCAGCCAAAATGGGCTTTTGCACTAACAATATGGCTTCACAATTCTAGCATGTGTCCTTCTGATCCAAAGAAAATGTGAATTTTAATATTCAAATTCAAGTTCAAATTTATTTTATATGATTTCTGATTAAATTTAATAAGTTGGTTTGTGTAATTTCTTTCTCCTATGTTCCATTCATCTAAATTGATCAAACTTAATAACTAAAGGCAAACATTTTTGTTAGTTTTGGATAGAGTGGAAAAGGTTTAAAACACCTATCAGATTTGTATTGCTGTCTGTGCCCCCTGAGAGGAAAATGCATTATCTCTATTTGTCCTGCTTATCGTACCGATTACCGAAAGTGAAAGAAAATCCCACATTTTGGGCTGTCCCCAGAACAAGAATAGAGGGGAAATTTGCCAATTGGGACACTAGTTATGATGACATGGGATATGAAGTAGAGGGGGATCTCCCCAGTGGGACATAGTAACCCTCCATTATTTTATCCAAAATAGGGGAAAAAAAAGTTTTACCTTTAGTTTTACTTTAACTTATGGATTGAGGAGGTATTGTTATAAAGCTCTTACAAAATTTTATTCTTGTCTTCCTTTCCATTTATGAAATATTCACTCAAAATTTTCCCAAATAGCAGCTGAAAAGTAGCTGTGTGGAAGGGGGAAAGGAAGCAATGGAAAAACCAAAATATGACAGATCAAAGAAAATATCTAAATGGGATCACCCTGTTGGATAACAAGAGCGAGCGTCCCTGCTGCGCTGGATGACATACATGTACATCATCCAGCATTTTCGGGTATAGGATGTGTGCTGTCTGTGCTGTGATTTGGTATAGCACAAGTTGGTCAGCAGGTCCCAGCCAATGATTTATGGCCGGGACCTGCTGATTGGCATAATGAATCACAGCACAAAGCCCTGTGTTTACAAACAACAACACATGGCTCTGTACACTGAGCAGCAATGTGGCTGTTTTTTCTCCCTGCAAAACAGACACATCTATTAGTAAAAGCAGCACATATTACACACATTAAACATTGTTAGGCACACAGTTAACCCTTTGATTGCCCCTAGATAACTCCTTCCCAGCCAGTGTCATTAGTACAGTGACAGCGTACAGTATTAGCACTGATCACTGTCACTATTGATGTCATTGTCAGTTCCCTTCTAGCTAGTGTCAGATTGCCCCCCACACTATCACAGTCCCACTATAAGTTGATGGTCATAGTCATTACCTGTATAGTGTCATAGCTGCATAAATTCCAATAAACATACCATAGTTTGTAGACACAATAACATTTGCACAAGTAAATGAATATACACTTTTTTGTTTTACCAAAGACATGTAGCAGAATACACTTTGGACTAAATTTATGAAGAAATTAAAAAATTTTTTAATTTTTTTGTTGGACAAATTTTAGAATAAAGTAGAGAATATTTTTGTTTATATAATAAAAAATAAAAAACAAGTGGTGATCAAATACCACCAAAAGAAAGCTCTATTTGTGTAAAAAACTGATTTAAATTTAATTTGGGTACAGAGCTGCATGACTGAGCAATTGGCAGTAGCACAGTGCCGAATAGCAAAAAATCCTCTGGTCATGAAGGGGGTAAAACCTTCTGGAGCCTAAGTGGATAAGGATCATCATAGTAAGTTGCAGCTAGTTTACATGAACTGTATACTCAAACTTTTCTTTGCTAAACTGCCCTTGTCCATCCTTCTATAAGCAAATATATAATTAAAGTAGCAATGATTAGACAAACATAAGGATTAACAAAAATAATAATAGCTTACATGGGAAATAACCCAAAAAGACTAAAGCTTTTGAAATAAGAGGATGATTTTTTTATGCAGTGTTCAATTAAATTTTGTACAATGACTATGCATAAAACATACATGAAATAATTAGTGTGGATGGGTCTTAATTTAAAGGATGTTAAACAGCTTGTAGACATCTGGTAGCAAGCTGAAATGGGTCATTTAAAATTTATCTAACTAAATGAAAGAGGTTGGGGGGGGCAGCTTTTCCTCCAGGATCGGCATGTCACAAGATAACTAAATGGACTTAGTAGACTTGCCTGGGAATCCTTAGCTGTCAGTGGTGAATATGCAAAGGGCCAGTAAATTAAATCAACCTGCCAAACTGTCAATTTCAAGCCTCATGACTGCATGAAAATAGCATCACTGGAAGAAATCAAGCATTGCCTTCTTTTGGGTTTCCTGGCACCTATTCAACTGCTCGTACAGTTGTGGCTAATTTTGCATGCAAATTTCAGTCAATAAGCTCAGAACAAGACCTCCCAAGATATTTCAAAGGATCTGACAGCTTTTTTTTCCTGAATACCAAATCAACAGTAGTTGAAATTCAATCTCCATTTGCCTGTGCTTTGCATATGCACAATGTCCCCTCCATAGAGAAGACTTAATGAGCGCCGTACCTGTCTTCGTTCACATCCTCCCAGCCGTCTTTGCTGAAGTTCTCAAACACGCCGCTCATAACCTTGATGGATTGATTAAGAAAAGCTTGGTGACGTCTCAGTGAGATCTTCCTGGCTGCATTCTGTTTAACCTTGGTTGCTGCTTCTTTCCTGCGGCCTTGCTTGTTTAATTCCTGTGAGGAAAGTGGGACTGTGGTCTTTTCCAGTGTACATCGCAAGATATGAACCTGTCTCAGCAAGTCACGATTTCCATTCCTTAGTTTGTCACAGTCTGCCACAAGTCTTTTTAGAGAGGCAACTTCTCTGTTCAGTTCGCCCTTTTCCTTCTCTAGGGTCTCTTTCGTCTGGTTTACCTCTAAAATTTCCATATGCATTTGCTGCATTTTTTTATCCCTTAAATCTGAATCTTTTTGAAGGAACTTAATAGATGTCTTCAGTGAGTTATTTTGTTTTGTTAACTCATCTTTACTTTCCTTTAGTCTTTTTGTGTCCACTTCTAACTCAAACAGCCTCTTTTCCAGATAGTTTATCTAGTACAAATAAGATAAAATAGAACATTTTATAATTTGTCTAAAATGGAAGCATTTTGAGAAAACATGTATACATTTATACAGGATACTGTTATATATTTAAAGTGGTTGTAAAGGTAAAAGGCTTTTTATATTAACCAGTTACCGACCGCAGATAGCCGAATGACGGCTACACTGCGGCCGGCCAGTTCTGGGAGGGCGTCATATGACGTTCTCCCAGAACGCGCTCTTCTGCGCGCCCCCGGAGGCGCGAACCCGGCGATCTCCGTGATCGTTGTGTCCTACGGACACAGCTGATCACGTGACGTGGTAAAAAAACAATCACAGCGGCCTTTTACCACGTGATCAGCCGTGTCCAATGACACGCTGATCACAGGGAAATGCAATTGCCGGTTCTCGGCTGCACTTTCCTCACGTTGTCAGATCGTGAGGAAAGTACTGCTGAGAACCGGCAGTTGTTAGAGCAGGGATCGGCACTGATCATCAGGACACTGATGATCAGTGCCCTGATGATCGGTGCCCAGCAGTGCCACCCACCAGTTCTGCCTACTTGTGCCCAGCAGTGCAACCACCTGTGCCCAGCAGTGCCACACACCTGTGCCCAGCAGTGCCATCCAGAAGTGCCACCTACCTGTGCCCAGCAGTGCCACCCACCTGTGCCCACCAGTGCCACCCACCTGTGTCCACCAGTGCCACCCACTAGTGCAGCCGAGCAGTGCTGCCAGTCAGTGCCCAGCGGTTGTGCCAGTCAGTGCCCAGCAGTTGCGCCAGCAATGCCTAACAGTGCCGCCAGTCAATACCTAGCAGTGCCGCTAGTCAGTGTCCAGAAGTGATGCCAGTCAGTGCCACCTATCAGTGCTGTCTATCAGTACCCATCATCAGTGCTGCCTATCAGTGCCACCTATCAGTGCCGCCTATCTGTGCCACCTTATTAGTGCTGCCTATCAGTGCCACCTATCAGTGCCGCCTATCAGTGCCCATCAGTGCTGCCTATCAGTGCCGCCTCATCAATGCACATCAGTGAAGGAGAAAAATTACCTGTTTGCAAAATTTTATAATAGAAACAAAGAAACTTTTACTTTTTGCGCTATAAACAAAAAAAGTGCAAAAAAAAAAAACAGAGACAATTAAATACCACCAAAAGAAAGCTCTATTTGTGAGAAAAAAATGATAAAAATTTCATATGGGTACAATCTGAAATCTGAAAATTGGCCTGGTAAAGAAGGGGGTATAAGTGCCCGGTAGGCAAGTGGTTAATGCATTCTATGAACTAAGGTAACAAACCTTTCAAAAGCTGCCCCCACCCCCCTTAAACACTTACCTGAGCCTGATCTTGATCCAGCACTGTGCCTGTCTGCTGCAGCTCTTCTTCCCCCTCTCTCTTCTCTCAGGAGAAGTGGCAGGAGTGGGAGCCATTGGCTCCTGCTTTTGCCAGTAAAAGCATGTGAGGAGGGAGAGGTGGGTGGGGCAGAACTGTGCTGTGTGTGCTATAGACGCACATAGCCTTGCTCAGGATTGAACGCCGGTGAGGGACCCCAGAAGAGGAGGTTCAGGGACACTCTGTGCAAAACCACTGCACAAAACAGGTAAGCAGCACAGTGGCTAAATGGTTAGCACTTCCGCCTGGCAGCAGTACTAGGGTTGTTGGTTCGAATCCCAACCACAGCACCATCTGCCTGGAGTTTGCATGTTCTCCCTGTGTCTGCATGGGTTTCCTCCAGGTACTCCGGTTTCCTCCCACACTCCAAAGACATGCTGATAAGTTCATTGGATCCTATCTAAATTGGTCCTAGTGTGTGTATGTATGAATGTAAGTTAGGGACTTTAGATTGTACACCCCTTGAGGGTTAGGGACTGATGTTAATGTACAACATATATGTAAAGCGCTGCGTAAATTGACGGTGCCATATAAGTACCTGTAATAAAAATAAAATAAAATGTTTGTTTGAAAAAAAAAAAGCCTTTACAATCACTTTCAATTGCACAGATACCTTTGCCTTAGACTAGGATCCAAAAAAAAATTATGTGGACATTATTATCCAGCATTTTTGTTAACCAAGAAATATTTGTAGTCACTCATAAAGAAACCAGAGGAATAAAACTATACTTTTATTTAGCTACTTTTGTTACAACACCTATGACACAAATTAAAAATTAAAATGAGTAAATCAATAAACAAATAACTGAATGATTAAAGAATAATCCTTCTGCAGCGGTCATGAACACCTGGCACAGTCAAGGTTCTCATCCATTGCTGAGGACCACCATTTACCAGACTGTCAAAAGCAGTGCTACTTCTACTTCTGTGTTTAAATCCTAACGTCTCACAGCCAGAATACAGAAGAATTCCAGCCTTTTTTTAAGATTTGGAAAGTATGGGAATTGTTTAGAGTTTCTGTAAGATTTCAAATTCTTTATGTAACCTAATTGAGTGATTTTCCTTCAGTTCTTGCTCTAACTGACACTAGTCACAGGGAGCAAATGAATTAAAATCTCATCACAAAGAAACAGAGAGCAATCTTAACCTATCAGAAGCTCAATTCCTTCTCAACAATGCTAAAAAAAAGTCAACCCTTTACACTTATTTTTAAGGCTAGAACTGTCAGACAAGACAAGTACATGTCTGCTGAGGTACCATGGTTAAAATTATCAGAAGAAGTCACCACGACAAAATACAATTGAAAGCATTTACGCAAAGACATGCATGTTGTATAAGCTAACACTTCTAAGCCATAGGACCACTTTCTCAAGGTGATAGAAACCCTGTAGGGATTATGCCATTATCTACCACAACACGCAGTAATGGAATTAAGTCCCACTGGTGACACAGTGGTAAAAACCCAACAGAGATTCTGACACGTACCTACTATATTTAAAATGGAAAAGTGGTTTTGCCTAGACTTTCATAAGCATGTCATGCCTACTTGTTGTGATTACTGACACTTTAGAGAGATCTCTTCTTGCTTCTTGTTGTAACTTGGACAGGAAGTCAAGGGAAATCTCCCCAATGGGACACAGACACAAAAACCGACAGGTGCCTTTAGCATTTCCTATTCTGTCCCAAAAAAATAGGAATTTTACTTTATCAGTGAAGTTCCTTATCTTAGATAGGTATATGTATATCAAGAGTTATATACTGCTATCTAGGCACAGAGAGGAGGCACACAAGTCCTGTACTGCACTCCAAGATAAAGTGTCACTAAAGGCAAAACTTTTTTTTTTAATTTTGGTAGAGTGGACAGGGTTTAGAACACCTGTCAGATTTGAATTGCTCTCTATGCCCCCATTAAAAATATTTATCCTCTCTATTTGTTCTGTTTACAGTTATCATCACAAGTGAAAGTAAAAGGAAATCCAAAATTTTGGGTTGGCTCCAGAACAGTTCTAGAAGG
The DNA here is from genome assembly GCF_062004578.1 of Staurois parvus. NCBI lineage: Eukaryota > Metazoa > Chordata > Amphibia > Anura > Ranidae > Staurois > Staurois parvus. The sequence continues at coordinate 42,176 of NW_028318440.1, read as the reverse complement.
GAAATCTTCCAATAGGACACTAGCTTTGGTGACAACCCAGGATTCCCTCACTTTCTATTTTGGATTTAGGAAAGAAAAGAAATCCCCTACGGAACACAGTTAAAAAAAGAAAAGAACTGAGAGGTTAGTACAAATCCTATTATCTTATTCATACTGTACAGGACACTGGACTGGTATTCATAAACTATGGGCTCTACCCAACCAATAAAGGAGTGAGAAGTGGGCATCAACAGCAACCTGCAACTGCAAACAGGCCCAAAAAAAACAAGGGTTCAAAGAACCTAAACAAATTACTCAGATAATAGCTTTAAGCACCTTGCTTATCAAAATGTCCACCTGATAGAACTTGGAAAACATGTAAACCCATGACCAGGTGGCAGTCTTGCAAATCTGGGATTCAGATGCTTGATGTTTAAAAGTCCAGGAGACACCAACGGTCCTTATGGAATGAGCTCTGAGGGGAAGGGGGGAATCTTTTCCTTAAGGACGTAGGCCCTTGAGATGAGTTGGCAATGATAAAGCAGGGTGTCCACTAGGAGGACCTCAAGGTAGAACAAAAAGATTCTGGCCTTCGAGAAGAAGCTATGGCTGTCAAGACTCTGACAACTCTAACCATATCCAAACAATGTTAGGCAATTTTCTCGTCCATGCTTTCAGTCAGGACATTGGAAAGAAAAGACAACACCCACCGAGGTGGAAGGAGGAGGCCACCTTAGGTAAAAAGGAAGTTTGGGGTCTCAAAACTATTTTATCCCTGTACAAAATGAGAAAAGGCTCATTACAAGATAGAGTTGATAACTCAGAAACATGCCAAATATGCGTAGTGACACCCAGAAAGGCAACCTCAAAGGTTTTCCAATTGGATGTTTCTAATCTGTTCAAAGGGGGGAGCAGCTTCTAAAAGCAGAAAGCACCAAGTTAAGATCCCAAGGTGAAATAGGAGGTGGAATTGGGGGAATTATATGAGCACCAAAAATATTATACAAGCTTCTGCACTGCCCACTTCTAGCTACTTTTACAAATAATCAATAGCTTGTTCACACCAATAAGTGTTTCACTCAAAGTATACATATGAATAAATAAGTACAATAATACTCTGTATAAACCAAAACTGTGCCTTCAAATTACAATCCACACGTAAAAAATACAGTGTATGTCCATCCATCACATGCTGTTTATGCAAACAGAAAAACCTCAAAACCACAGTCCATAATAAATACATAAATTGTCTAACGTGCTGAAAACTATTTGTGCATTTGTTTTTCTGTTTCCTTTATTTAAATGTTCGGTGTCTGTATATGTATTACACCTCATCACCCAGTGATCCACAGTAGTTGTGTTCTCACGTTTTACTTTTAATATGACCTGCACATTAAAGAGGTCAAATCAAGCACTTTTCCCCACAGGGGAAGTTTAAGTTGTTGTAGGGAAAAGCACATGTGGTCTCTTTTTGCTTTGTCCTGAGCTAAACTTGCATTCGAGATAAGGAGAGATGCGTGAAAAGTGGCTGGTACCTCTGAATCTTACAAAGCTGTAGAGGCTTGTGTAGAAACCTTGGAACTGTTTTGAAGGAACTGGTAAAACCATCCATTGTGACTAAAGTTGGTGCAAAATGGTCATCAAATCTGCCTTTCTTTAGTATGAAGCTGGCAGACTGCAAGAAAAAGTGGGGAGAGGCAGGGATAGACACTTTGAGAATTGTTTACACCTTTGAGATGATAGATTGGACCCACAGGTCCAGGATGTGTTTCAGATTCAGACTGGCACAAAGGCCAACAGACGCCCAACCTACTCTGAGGAGTAGGGGCGTGCTTTTATTGTAAGGAGGGCTTATGGGAAGGCTTGGCGGGCCAGATCTATGTGAAAGGAAGTGTTAAGCTTTGGTTAAGAGAAGGATGCCTGATGAGAACAGAAATAATCCTTTATTTGAGTGGAAGTAGAAGCTTTAGAAGTGTATGATTTAGGGTAGAAGCACCTCTGCACCAGTGAATTTGTCAAGAGATTCCCAAAAAAGAATTCACTATTAAAAGGCATACAGAGCAGATGTTTTTTGCAAACAAGTTCAGCAGATAAAACTTTTAGCCACAAAATCATATGCAGAGATAAGAGATATTCTTGAGACTTATCAAATGACATTCTGAAGAGTTTTAACACAAAAAAGGGCTGAAGGCAACAGATGTAATTGCTCTAGGAGTGCAGGGTCTTCAAAGACGGGTTCTTGATCTCTGCTCATGCATCTTGACCAGTTAGTTACTGGCAAATAGACATGGCAGCAATTATCAGCTGGACTTGCAAGAGCAATTATGGCATGTAAGCGGGCTTCAAAATGCTTATTAGGAGAATCCATAAAGGAGGGAAAACCCTCAATAGGAACTGAGCTGTTATTACAAACAGAATTGGCAGGATCCACTACCAATCCAAACCATTTATCTTTAAAATTCTTATCTATAGCATAAATATTAGCAAATGTTTAGTAGGAGTACAAACCTTTTTAGGGCATTGCCAATCTCAAAGACCATAATCAATCTGCGCGTATATGAGCAAAGTCTTTTTAGGCTTAGCCACTCTCTTAGTACTCATAAGAGGTCTGTTTTGGCTGTGGTGAATAAGATGCTGTTAGATAAAAAATAGTGCACGTTGCATCAATTAGCATTTCCACAATGGAAAAAAATTGGAATAAAGCCAAAGCTTGTACTTCATAAGCTTCAGGGAGTGAAAATCCTTCACTAAAAAAAAAAAAAAAAAAAATCATTGTCCTGAACACTTTTCTCCATATCTTTAAGTATAAGGTTCCGTTTCTCATTCCTAAACAGGGTTAGGGAAAAAGGGAACATGTTGAGTTTTTTGGCCTCCGGAAACAAAAGGTTCTAGAAGTGCTGACATTTTTCAAAAGAATTCAGACATAGTGACAGAGAAATATGCTTTTGTCAGACTGGTCACATGGTGTGTGTCTGAGAGGGAGCCTGAGTCAAATGGGGGAACTGTGTTAATACAGGACATTGCTCTGGGACAAGGGAAGAGCCATCAATCTGAGCGGTGTTCTGTGCTTGCGTCCATCTGCAGAATGCATGTTATTAAAACCCTTTTGTCTCAGGTTCCTTGTGCTTGTGATCTGCCATTGATAGTGAAGGGATCTGCAGTTGGGTACTCACTTTTCAGGAGTGTGGAATGGTTGGGGTTTTGCATGTACAGAGAAGGAGCCAATATGACTCATGCAGTGACCGAGTTTCTGTGGCTGTGTGTCTGTAGAAGATGGCTGCAGGAGTGCAACACACTGTGAGCATTCTTGGTAAAAGAGGCAGGTGGAAACATGTCATCTGGGGGGTGAATTGCAGTTACCTCCTCCTTCGAGGACTAAGTTAAGATAGGAGCTAAAACTGACAATTTTAAAATTGCTCACTAGGAAGAGTTAGAAACAAAATGGCAGGAACTGCCACATTAAAATAAACACCACCCAAATCCTCTGCTCACTAAATCTCATACTGGGCTATGCTATGGAATAATTAAATTAAAGCCAGAAATTGGACTACATATATAAGGAAACTGTGTCTTACCTTAAACATGAAATTGGACCTATTAAAGCAGAGCTGCACCCAAAAGGGGAAGTTCCGCTTTAAGGACTGGTCTCCCGCTCATCATTAAGGATTGGTACCTTTGGGGAGCGGGGGGGAGGGGGTACCCGAAATTGACAGGTACCCACTCCCACTTCTGCTGCGATCGCCTAGGCGGTTGGAAACAGAAGTTGTCCCCCCCCCTCCCTCCCGTAGTCTCTTGAGACATGTGACAGGTCCCAGATAATTACAGGACCATTCAGAAAACACATTGCTACTCGCTCATGCACAGTGGGCACCCATTTTTTGAAGCTGCTGACTTATTTTTTTACAGTTTCACTGGAAATATGCTTTAAGGTGCAGACTTCATTCATCATGGCGGACATACCCCTGAAGGGGACTTCAGGGTCAGGGAACCATAATTCTAGATCTTGGTCCTGGACCTGTGCAGCTCCCTGCAGCTAACCTCACATATTGAACTTTGCGCAAGGCGAGCATCTAACAAAAAATCCAGTGTCTCAGGCAAAAAGAGGGTGACTTTCATGCAATGAGGTCCAGGTACAGTTCCCAAAGTACACACTGAGGGTAGCCAATCTAGAAAATGCTAGATAATGCAACACAATAATTAGTTAGATGTTGATAGAAGATTCAGATGAAAAAACATCAATGGTTTAAAAAGGAAAAAAAAATTCTGCAGAGGAAAACTGGTTCAGCTAAGCACATCAGCAAAAAAAAAAAAAAAACCTGGATCCTCATGAAGAGGGAGGGGTTTATACTTATATGCTCTGGGGTAGGCCCTAGCAAACGTTTTTGACAGTGTCCCATCACCTGACGGTAGTAGTATGTAATCCATTATCTATGAATACCAGCCCTGTACCATAGGATTAAGAGAAGTGTTTTTTCCTTTAAAGTAGAATTCCAGCTAAAATCTAACTAGGCTTAAAAATGCTCCCTCCCCCTTCTAACACCTATACTACCTAAAAGTAAAAAATGATGTATATAGTTACCTTTTTTTTAGCCCACTTTGGTCTGGTCATGTGATACCCTGTGGCAGCCAGCAGAGGCTGCAAGGGAATGGAGAGAGTGCCCAGCAATGGATATGAAGGCCAGGAGTGATGATGACACCCATAGGCTCCCATGCGGCAGCCACTGCCATTGGTCCCTTCTCTCCCTTGCAGTTGCCACTATCTGACGTGGAGAGCCAGACCACCAAAGCAGGCTGAAATAGCTAAGTATACACATTACACATACACACAGGTTAGTTAGTATAGTATAGTGTATAGTGTTAGGAGGGTAGTGGAAGCATTTTTAATACTAGCTAGGTTTTAGCAGAATTCTATTTTAATAATCAACTTTAATGTTGCCAATATCCACCACAATAAAGACAGGTACTACCAGTGCATCCCAATATCATCATAAAAATAGGTATTTTGACATATGCACCATGAAATACCAATGTGTGTTTAAGAAAATTCACTGTGTCACATGTTATGACAAAGGGCAGATTGTTTTTAAATGTGTGAGCATTGCATGTCGCAATTGTCAAATTAAAGTCTGTTTTTATGAGGATGTATGGTTGCGCTAGTAATATTGGTCTTTATAGAAATGGATATAGATACAATGCAAGGCACAATTTGTGCACTCACTACACCACGGGGATTTTCTATCGATGCAACGCCTGAGCTGTCTATTTGGATTTCTTTGATGGCATCCACCTCTGTTGTTAGGTGTGAGGCTAAAAAGCTATGAAAGTCATTTATTGAATAAAAATAATGATTTACTGTTGGTGTGCAAAAGACATCATGATAGGCAAGATCTTTCTAACTGCCAAGGTAGGAAAAATGTAGACACTGTGAAAGTTTAATTACGGTGAAAAAATATCATTCAAAAGTCAGATCAGCAGCAATTAGCTCCACATCGTGACAATGGTAGTTCCCTGTGTGGGACTATTAGTCTATTTCTATATGAATTGTTAGTATTTTTGTTACAATACTTCCATTAGAAATTGATCTAATATTGGATGATGGGGACAGGCTCCCTTCATAACATGTACAGAGCTATATTCAGGCTTTGGCAGGACCGTGGAAAGTATGCAGGTATGTTTTTTTTTCTTCTTAAAAATCAAATAAATAAATACTACTAGTATATTACTGCAGGGCTAACTACTGATGAAGCCAAAAAACACATGTACTAATTTACTTTGTGTTGGAAATATTTGATTTATTTAAAAAATATACTGAAAGGTAGTGAGATTTAAATTAGATATGTCTCTAGCTTTTCATTAAACACAGACTTGGGTCAGATACATACAATATTTGTTTTGCAAATAGTCATTTAATACATGAGAAAGTAGTAGCAGAACACCAACAGTTTTCTAAAGGGAAAGCACTGCAAAACGCTACATTTGAATAAAACTTGGGGCTGTGTCACGGTTATCAGTCACTGCTCTGACTCCTTACCTTATTTGTGTAAATGTAAACTAGAACTATTGAGATTTGTATACAAGTACAACTTGAAATTAGAATAAACTTCAAAAATTAAGCAGGTAGGTGAATTAGGCACTGCTAGAAGTGAAGAGGGCTATGACGTGCACGGCTGGAGGGAGCTGTGCTAAGGAACTGCGGGAAGTTCAGTTCAGAGGCACATTGAAAGTGAATGAAAAATAATTTATAGGACAGAAAAATACTGCACGTAAGTGTTTAAAATACTTTGTTTCTCTTTATCTCTACCTGCAACTTCTTGAGTTGGTGACAGGGTCTCTTTAAGCAGTACATGTTCATTTTTGGGAAAAAAAGCACGCACACAAAATAAAAAAAATATATTTTTGCTAACACCTTCATACCTCTACATTCTGTAGAAAATGTCAAAATAAGAGTCAAATGTGCATATAATTTATTGAAAGATCTTTGAAATGTGTGTTAAATGTAAAAAAAAAAATTGCACTGCATAAAGACATAATATAAGCATCTGTTATTACAAAGTGAAATAAGCAAAATAAGAAATATAAGAATATGATGCCTTGTTTGGTGTGTGTTATATTTAGGTTAAGGACAAAGAATGAAAAGTTAGATGTTAAAAAAGAAGCATTATGCCCCTGAAATATATTCTGATATTTCATCTCCCTTGAAATCATGTGACAGCATATTCTTCAAAACTAACACAATCGTTAGTGCACAGTATTGTCCCCTTAAGCTATTGGTATTTTAAATTCGTATGAATGTTTTCCTTATCTATGTGCATAATGTTATACACTGCAAGTTAGTCAAGATGATTAAAAGGAAATAGAACATGCCTTCTGGGCTTAAACCCGATCTTAGCAATGCAGCACTTTACATCTGCAGAGATGAAAATTTATACCTGGCAAATAAAATTAGAGTTAGGATATAAAGATGATAACTTAGAACAAACCGGGTGACATTCCAAACTGCAGTACTCAAATAATTCCAATTACTCACTCCACCTTTACATAAATGAAAGTGAGCATTTCCTGTTCAGTATGTTATTATGCTAACATGATGTTTGTCATTCCATAATAACAAGATGACAGCATTCATTACCTGGCCATATGGCATTTGTTAGGAGTACAAGCAATCAAATCATTTGCTCTAAATTGCTGTACTTCTTCCACGACATTATCTGTAAATAAACGGAAGACACTACACGGGCTCTAGATATGTAATTACTGCCTGGGTTTAGTGTGAAATAACACAGTTTTCTTTACAATCTTTGATAAAAAGTTCTTAAGCTGCGAAACATTACAGAGAAATCTACTACTGATAGATAAACTCTATGCTAAGATACATACAGTATAAAGTTTTGAATGTCCAGTGACAGATGTTTTTTTTTTATTTTTTTATAGCAGATCTCTAAAAATGATAGACAGACAGATAGACAGACAGAATAAGATAATGCAAGATAAGATAAATAGATAATCACCAAGGACACCTGAGAAGTACCTATGGCAGTGGTTCCCAACATCAATCCTCGTGCCTCGAACAGGTAATGTTTTCAGGATTTCCTTTACCTTGCCCAGGTGCTTTAAATTAAGGTCAATGGATTAGGCTGGCCATACATTATACAATTATCTGGAGATTTTTGGTTTAGATTTACCAAAAACCATATAATAGGAGGACAAACCTAAACAACACTTTCAGTTGTATCCAATTAGGCAGGTCCTTGCACTACACAGTTGAAGGTAAATCTAAAGGAAATTGGGCAGAAAATTGGAAGATAATTGTATAATGTATGGCCAGCCTTAGAATTTATGACTGGTATAATATCAAAACATGGCCTCATGGGGAGTACTTGAGGAGTGACGTTGGAAGCCACTAACCTATGGCATCACTTAAAAGAAAAATGTAGGGCCAATTTTTTCTGAACATGTTGCTTATAAAATAAGCACACCACCAACATGATTTCCACCCATTCTCATCCCAGTCAACCCATTCAGTTTAAAACAAAAGTGGGTTAACCTGTTTTGGGTCAGCATGACTTATTGTACCATAGATGTATTAACAGGATTTTTTTGTTACTCACCGTAAAATTGCTTTCTCTGAGTTCACTGATGGACACAGCATCTTCCATTCTTGAACATAGGGTTTATAGCGCCACCTACAGGAGTAGGACACTAGGCAGAAAAAGAAACTCGGCACCGCCTATGGGCAGTCCTGGCTGATATAAACCCCCTCTCTGCATAGGCAATCGAGTTAGTAACAAGCAGTTTCAGAGAAAAAAAAATCATAGAGGGATGTGAGCTGTGTCCATCAATGAACTCAAAGAAAGCAATTTTACAGAACAAAAAAAATCCTGTTTTCTCTTTCGCTCATTGACAGACACAGTGTCTTCCATTCTTGACCATAGGGAAGTGCCAAACAGTGAGGGGTGGGAGAAACCAAGGCAGGAACCAGGCCAACAGGAGCTCAACAGGAACACAAGAGCCCAATCAAAAAAAAACATCCCCGAAGAGGGAACAGAAACCTTAAACAGCCACCTGCAATACTTTGTGGCCAAAACATGGGTCCAAAGATGCCAAGACATCACCTTGTAAAATTTTGTAAAATTGTGCACACAGACAACCAGGTAGCCGCCTTGCAAATTTTAGACATAGACGCCTGATGACGGAAGGCCAAAGAGGCACTAAGTGGCCTAGTAGAGTGCACTGTTACGGGAAAAGGAGGAAACTGACCTTTAATGGCATAACCTTTAACAAACGTCTGCTGAATTCATCTAGAAATGGTAGCAGAAGACGCTGCCCCAGCTTTTCACGGCCCATCCGTGATCACAAAAAGGGAATCTGACCTATGAAAGAACTCCATAACAAACAGATACACTTGAATTGCCTGAACCACATCCAAGGCGTGCAGAGCGAACTCCTTAGGATGCAATGGGTGAGTACATTGTAAGAGCACAGTAGGACATTATGCTCATTTAAATGAAAGTCAGAGACCACCTTAGGGAGAAAGGAAGGGCACAGACAAAGAATCTTTGTGCACCACCAAATAAGGAGACCTACAGGGCCAGGCCATCAGCTCCGACAATCTGTGGGCAGAAGTGATAGCCACTAAAAAGGCCACCTTCTGAAACAGATTTAGCAAGGGAATCGCCTTAATATTATCAAAAGGAGACTTTTGGAGAATAGAGAGAACCAGATTCCATGGCAGCAGCTGGGAGAACACAGGAGGTGCCACATGCCTAACCCCTTAAACGAAAGTATGGATCAAAGAGTGCAAGGCTAGATGACGTTGAAAAAAAAATGGCCATTGTGGAAACCGGGCCCTTGATGGTACTTACTGTCAGCTTCTTGTCAACACCCTGTTGCAGAAAAGACAAAATTCTAGCCACCGAAAAGGAACGCAGGCAGCTTCACACTAAGAAATGTATGCCTTCCAAGTGCGATGGTATATCTTCCTAGAACTAGATTTCCATGCCTTTAGAACCCTGTCTCTTAGAACCTGGCTTTCAATAGCAGCTGTTAATGCCAGCGGCCATAAAGCAGGGTGGAAGATCGGCTCTTGAGACAGAAGATCTGCTCTGAGCTGCAGACACCAAAGAACATCCGCAAACCAGCCACACCATGCCGGCATACCAAGGGTGACAAAGCCAATCAGGAGCCACCAAGATGACTGGAATGCTTCGGCCTCTATGCTCCTCAGCAGCCAGGGTAGAAGCTTGAGAGGAGGAAACGCATAGAAGAGATGATATTGGCTCCATGATGCACCTGGGCATCTGTTGCTTTTGCAAGCGGATCCCTCGTCCTGGCCATGAATCTCGGCACCTTCCTGTTGAACCGAGATGCCAGGAGATCCATGTCTGGAGTGCCCCACCAGAAGCAAATCTGATGCATCACATCTGGATGCATGGACCACTCGCCCTGGTCCAACATTTGAGGGCGGAGTTATTCCGCCTGCCAATTTTTCATACCAGGGATGTGCACGGCAGAGAGGTTCAGTACATGATGCTCTGCCCCCTGAGAATGCAGGAGGCCTCTAGCAACGCTTCACACTCCATGTCCCCCACTGGTGGTGGACATAGGCCACTACCGTGGCAACGTCCAGCTGGATCCTGACCAGGTGCCACCGAAGACATTCCGTCCACTCTTCCAGGCAGAGCCTTATCGCCCGAAGGTCCTAATCATCCTGGTCTTTTGACCTATACAAACCTGGGGAGTCTAAGGAGTCGGGGGACTTGTGCCACTTGGACAGGATTTTCCTCTGAAGGGTCCTTGTGTGGAACCTGGTGTTGAAAGTCAGGCCCAGATACTCCATCTTCCTGGTTGGGGTCAGAGTGGATTTCCGAACTTTCAGGATCCACCTGAACTCTTGCAAGGTGCTGATCACGATCGCCACGTCATCCCTTAAACAAACTTGAGGCCCTGGACCAGCTGGTCTGCCAATTCCATATAAGCTAGGCTTCCCCCCAGGCCATGGCGAAGGAGTTTTGCCCATTAGGTAAGGGTCTGGGACAATAGGGCAGTGGCCAAAACCGGTGGAAGAGCTGAGCCAGCAATAGTGAACATTGTGCGGACAACCGACTCCACCTTCCTGTCCACTGAATCTTTAGTGGAGACTCCTCGACAGGTATCACAGTCATTTTATTCAACCTGGAATTTGGAGGGTCCAAGACAGGCGGCACGCTCCACTTCTTCAGGAAAGATTCATGGAAAGTATAACACAACGGCAAACCATTTTGAGACCACAAAAGGGTCTCTTAGGATGTTCCCAATCCATGTAAACAAATTTGTCAAAATAAGGAGGATGAGAGAACACCTCCGCGACTGCCCCAGAAGCATCCTTTATTTTTAAGGTTTCTTGCACAGAGGTAATAAGTGCATCCACCAGCCCCTTTTCTTGTTCAACAGCAGCAGCAGAGGACTCATCATCACTATCAAAGGGGCCAGGGATCTTGTCAGCAGGACCTACAGGCAGGCCAGTATCCGGAGCCGCAGAGACGGTCTCAGGATCCTGAAGCAGGAGAGGGTGGAGGTCGCTTCTTGCTCGCCTTACGCCCTAACGCCACCTCCACCCAGGAAACAAAGGACACCAAGACTGCTGTCAGTGAGCCAATGGGAACAGAGGTCCCCTTGCAAAGGAAGCCAGTCGAGAAGCCACGTGGAGCACACATCCAGCACAGCAGGATGCCTGAGAACAGCCGCCCATGTGATCCACAAGGGCCAAAGGTAGCAAGTAGGCTGCCATGCAGCTACAAGAAAATGGCTGCCGAAACCCCGCCCACCAAAGCCCAGGCCCCTATTGGACAAAGCAGACACCAAAAACATGGCCAAGGGACTGTATGACAAGGCTGCCAGAGGAGGAGGAGGCAATTCAGACACCAAGACAATAGCCGCTGTAGCCCTGCCCTCTCGAGCCCAGGCACAGCAAGGCCCAATAGATTAGAACAGGCTGCCAACAGGCTACAAGAAAATGTCCACTGCTCATGGCAGCAAGGTCTTTGGGAAAATGGTTGTCAGGAAAGAGACACAATAAGCCAGCCGAACCAGCCACAGGACTGCCAGGCAACATCATCACATGGCTCCCACCACCACAGCAAGCCAGGCAGGCATCTCCACCCGCCAGAGCTGGAAGATAGCATAGCTCACAACCCCAAAGTAACTGCTAGTGCAAAGAAAGGTAGCCCAAACCAAGATTGTGGGATGAAGAGGGGGCGAGGGGTGAATCCGGCAATACGAGGGGTTTGGCAGGCCCCCCCGGTCCAAAATGGGGCACATCGTGGCCCGCCCAGCGCATGGCCAGGGTCGGCACATGGTCGCTGACCAGGCTGGGAGGACCACTGGATCTATATTATCCAGCCCATCACCCTGCCCAGCTGTTTGAAGATCTCCACAGGAACATCCCAGGAAAACTGAGAAATATTACTATGGAACCACAGGTCCCAGCAGGGAGCAAGGTCACTACTACTGAGCACTAAAAAAAACTGAAAAAAAAAAGGATTGCCAATGCAGAGAGGGGGTTTATATCAGCCAGGACTGCCCCTAGGTGGTGCCATGTTTCTTTTTCTGCTTAGTGTCATACTCCTCTAGGTGGTGCTATAAGCTTTATGGTGAAGAATGGAAGAAGCTGTGTCCATCAATGAACGAAAGAGAAAACATTTTACCCTAAAAAAGCACCCAAGTATGGAAGCTGACCAACGACTGTAACGCCACACACATTTGTCAATGTGTCTTTCAGTCTCTGTGTTCATTTAACATGGTCTGCATCAATTGAGCGGTTGAAAATGGTGGCTAGACAGAGGATAGTGCAACCTTCTGCAACAGTTTATATGGATATAAAGAGATAACTAAGGCTAGCCGTACATGTTTAGATTTCTGGATAGAGGAATCTTCCCTGATGGCTATTGTACTTGAACACCTGTGGATGTTAAAAACACCCAAATAGTGACTGCATCTAATAGGATGCAGTCACTGAGCAGCAAAACATTTTGAGCCATCTCCCTTGATTTTGCAATCAACTTTTTTTGAGTTGTGTGAGGCCAAAAGGGCCACCTATGGCTCAAATATCGGCTGATTAAGCAGGAATCAGATGAGATTCAAGCAGCGTATGGCCAGCTTTATCTGACTTTATAAAACCATCTAACTTCTCTTACATAAGTTTTTCTGCACTCAGATCTCTCTCAAAGGTTAAGTGTTCTATTATCTGTTAAAAAAAAAATATATATATATATATATATATATAATTTTTTTTTTTAAAGAAACCACCTACACCTACCACAGCATGTGAAGGCAGAAATTATCATTTAGTCTGAGGTCAGCAGAGCATAGCAAAGGAATGCTTTTTGAATCAGGGAATCCAATCAACATGGCAAGAAAAGAAGCTGGATCACACTTTTAAATGGAAAAACCCTCATATACAGCATGTTGGTCTCAACTTCCACACTATTTACAGGTAACATTACATATAGAAAATACAGAAACATTTTCTTTAAAGATCACCTTTGGGAGCATGTTATTTTAGGGTGTAAATTGTAACATGCTTCAGCAACCCTCCCCCTATGACAGTGAATGTGGGTTCCTTTTCCCGCACCCACTGTAACTTTATAAAAACAGAGCAGCTGAGCAGGGCTCCGCCCACACAGCAACATCATTCATACAGGAAGTATGGGCAGACAACTGTGTTGAGAGTCTTCAGGAGTCTAATATTACACCCACAATCTACTGATCACATGAACAATGTTCTGCAGGCTCCTGGAGAAAAAAGTAATAAAAGCACTTTTATTTTCTGCAGAAATATGTGTTTTTATTATTTTTCCCAAAAGGTGAATTTAGTCTTTAAAACTTTCTGAAGAACAAGGTAATCTGGGTGTTCCCTTTAAGTTTATGCATGATAAAAGTACCTTCTGCAATGTGTACTGTACAGTATTTCCTAAATTTTTCTTTGGCGTGCTGCTCCTGACATTTTCTTCTTTGCCAAGTCTTAAGAGCAACTCTGTAACAAAAATAAAAAGGAAACAAAAATTACATAAATAGAAATATAAAAAGTCACTTCACACAGAAGCCACAATGACAAGTTTGTTATGTCATCATAAAAACAATGAAAACTCTACCTATTCTGAATAAATTGATCTATTTTCTTGTCAAGTTTTTGGACAGTCTCTAAGCACTGACCTTTTTCAAAGTCTGGTGTCATACAATTACAAAGCCTTTGGAACATCATAGTTATTTCCTTTTTTTGTTATACTGTACGAACTTTACAAAGGTACAATGCATCTACAGGTTAAAGATACTGTACTTTTATTCCTGTTTTCATTCTTTTATAGACTGCACCGTCTTTTGCCTTGAAAGCAAAATTCATTGCCTTTTTATCTATAGTCTCAGACAGTTTTATTCTCCGGGTCTCGTCCCCCTGCTAGGAGGATCAGAGTGATTGGTGAACAAAGCAAATCGTAACAGAATTAGGATGGAGTAAAACTTTAAACCTCTTTTTTCCACACATTCAGCAGACGTTTATTTTACTTTGTAGGATAAAGCACATCGATTAAGAAATGTGTAACGTGAACTGTTTGGGTCAGAGCCTGTCCATCAACCAGCTTTGCTGTTTGAGAAGTGAATGAAACTACATAGCATAAATGTATCACAATTACTGGTAAAAACTATAAATGGAAAGAAAGTCAATTTCTAGCAAACACAAAAATACAAACACAGACTTGTGACAAAATTACCAGCCTCAGAACTGCATGGATAACATGACACTTTTTTTAATCTTCTAACAATGACAAAAATAAAACTGGTCAGTACAAGAAAAAAAAAAAACACGACTCACCTTTTTTCTATTAAGGCAGTACTATGAAGGGTGATGTGAAGAAGCTAGTAACCTATAAAAGCCATTCAGATATAATTTGCTATAGCCAGAATAGTGCTATAGTGCTATTCCAGTTAGCTGCTCTGAGTTACACTTTGCATGTTGCTATCACAATTGCTACATTGAAACACTCTTGTAAAAGGTAAGTACACCCCATGGAAATTGGTGTCCATTTCAAAATATGTCCCACCTGACATGCAGGTCCAGGACCCCCCAAGCTAGTAAGAACCTTGAGGTGATGAGGATTTTGTCACTTCCAGTATTTGCTGTCACTTTCCCTGGCCACTGTGGCTGGAGAAAAAGCTAATGGAGTGTTGCCTATGCTTCATTAGGTTCAGTGGAGTACAGGGGAGACATCAGAGGTCTAATAGACACCTGCGGTCTCATTTAAGAGAACATGTCACTCTAGGTTATGGTATCACATAGAGGGCTATTGGTCCCTAATGAGATAGCAATAAAGGCCAAAAAAAAAAGGGGAGATAATGGAAAAGGTATACTCAAGCACTTAAAACTCCCTCCATCACACACACACACACACACTTGTAGCCCTGGGAAATAACACTGTGAACTCATAGGTGCAAGATGTGTTGGGAGCAGAAAGCTGCAAAGACTAAAATATGTATCTCCACTCTGTGAAGAGGGGGCACCCTAACGATGGGAAGAAACCTTGGCACCAGACTTGACTGACTTGGAGGCTCATGTCTGCTTATGAAAGAAAATAACAGTCTTAGAATTTGCATTGGAAGACAGAAGAATGATGAGAAACATCAAGCATGGAAGACCTACTGGTACAGGAGCAAGCATTTTTCTTCTGGGGAAGGAGAGTACTCTTATCCCCTGTGATCTCCATAATGTCCTTGTCAAAGAAAAGACCAGACAAGAGTTTGCCCACAAAGAGTAGCTTCTTAAGGAATTTCTTGCACAGGATTACAGCCAAACAGCATTTTAGCCAGAGGATCCTGTGTATGTGAATAGAGAGAAGACCTATCTTGGAAATTTTGTAGATAGTATCAAACAAGGCATTCACACAGTAGCATAAGACTGTAGGAAAAAAGTCCCAGTTGAGTGTGGATAGGCATCTGTAAAGATGGTACCAGGGTCACAGGCCATGTGTTTAGTCCATACCATGATGGTCTGGTAGAAGCCCACTGAAGAAACTGCAGGATGTATGGTATGGCATGGCCTGACAGGGAGAAGGTGGCTTTAAAGACTACCTCTAAATGCTTATTTACCAGGTCTTTGAGCATGGGAGCATCCGCCAGGCAGAAAATGGCAGGGTTTGCCACAGGAAGTGCCCACATGCTCAACAGGCTTTCCTCTATAGGATACGGTTGAGTAAAATACTTGAAAGAAAAACATTTTTTTTCTGGACAGGCTCAACAAGCAAATGGACCAGGAAGGTCTTAGCTTGCTTTGGGTATTTTAGATAGCCCATACTGGACATCCTGTGCTGCTCCAACTATCTGCAAAAGCATACTACATCTATGAGTAGTTTCCTTTAGCTTTGAATAATACTCTGTACTAGAAGTACTATACTGTATGTGTCAACAGACTCCTGCACAAAATCACCCAGGTTTCTTATATCTTTATCTCATTGAACAGCTTCCTACACCATTAGTGTTCCACACACCTACTCACAATACTACAAAACCAATAATTATCCCATGTACTGGAAAATCTCTATTCAAATACAATATACCCACCAACACAAAAAAAGGAATATAATGTCAGTTATCAGATGCTACCAAATCAGCTCTGACACCACAAAAACAACCATCTATACTACCATGCACACATTATAAATTTTCCTTTATATTACTAAAACTATGTATCTACCTAAAAAATTTCTTCAATTTGTAACCAACCAAGCAGACTCTTGTCCTAGAGAACTATCCAGATCCAAAGGAGATTGCAACCTGTTACTAGCTTAGGGAAGACATTGAACAAAGATATATTATAGCCCATCAATAACTAATACTCAAATCCAGGAAGCATCCAGCAAACAAACTGAAAAAAAAAAAACAAAACCTTGTCCCAATGGCTACTACATTCCATGTCTAAAAGTTCTAATTTAGAAACAAAATTTACTCCAATTCCTCCTACGTACATATGGATGACAGACCAACATTTCCTAAACATCCTTTCTCTTCACATACTGTATTGGAAGCTGGCCAATCTGAAACGATTTGTGAGAAGTTTTCTAAAGCAAATTACTTCTTCTAGCAGATCCTCTATCTTGGTATACCTCATCATCTGTGTGAATTTCCTTACAGGATGCTATGTGAGACACACCCTATTCCAACAAGGCCTACAAACATTATGACTCTAGTTCTCCCACATCCAATTCTTCTGGACTCTATTTTTGCCTACCCTTGAGTATTCCATGTTATGTAGACACCAAGAAAACATGTAATGTTTAAATTCACACAGTGCATTCAATGCACAGTTTATTACAGGGCAATTCTTACCAAGTAGCCAGCTGAAAAAGTTGAGGGTCAGCAAAATACAGCTGGCTGTCAGAGAAATCAGTGTTTCCCAATGTAATCTGACAAATTTGCACACATTTACAACCACTTAGAATAGTGTGTGTGTGTGTAAATATAGCAGTAAAACAGACCCAGACAAATTCTGTTTAGTCTTGTTTTGTTCATTTACACACACTTTACTAAAGAAGAACTGCACACCCCCTTCTTATGCTTTCTGTTACACACGCATGTTACAGATCCATATGCTCTACCCCATAGATACAGTTAGGTCCATATATATTTGGACACAGGAACAATTTTCATACTTTGGCTCTGCATGTCACCAAAATAAATTAAAACAAAACAATCCAAATGAATTTGAAGTGCAGACTTTCAGCTTTAATTCAAGGGGTTGAACAAAGTAGAGTACAAATTTTAGGAACTGCAACCATTTATATACACAGTCCCTCCATTTTCAGGGGCTCAAATTTAATTGGACAAATTAATATAATCACAATTAAAATGTTCGTTTTTAATATTTTGTTGAGAATCCCTTACTGGCAATGACTGCCTGAAGTCTCGAACCCATGGACATTACCAAAGACTGGGTTTCCTCCTTTCTGATGCTTTGCCAGGATCTAATTGCAGCTGTCTTCAGATGTTCTTTGTGGGTCTTTCTGCCTTTAGTTTTGCCTTCAGCAAGTGAAATGCATGCTCAATTGGGTTGAGATCAGGTAACTGACTCGGCCATTGTAGAATATTCCACTTCTTTTCCTTCAAAAACTCCTGGGTTGCTTTTGCAGTGTGTTTTGGATCATTGTCCATCTGTACTGTGCAGCGCCGTCCAATCAACGTTGCTGCATTTGGCTGAATCTGGGCTGATATCTCTAAGCAGAATTCATCCGGCTGCTTCTGTCTTCTGTCACATCATCAATAAACACCAATGACCCAGTGCCACTGGAATCCAAGCATGCCCATGCCATCACACTGCCTCCACCATGTTTTACAGATGACGTTGTGTGCTTTGGATCATGAGCTGTTCCAAGCCTTCTCCACACTTTTTTTTACCATCATTCTGGTAGAGATTAATCTTAGTCTCATCCATCCAAAGAATGCTTTTCCAGAACTGGTCTGGGTTTTTAGATGTTTTTTTGGCAAAGTCTAATCTGGCTTTTCTATTCTTCAGGCTTATGAATGGTTTGTACATTGTGGTGAACCCTCTTTATTTGCTCTTGTGAAGTCTTCTCTTGATTGTAGACAGCGATATGCCCACCTCCTGGAGAGTGTCCTTCACTTGTCTGGATGTTGTGAATGGGTTTTTCTTTACCATAGAGAGGATCCTGCAATCATCCATCACTGTTGTCTTTCGTGGACATCCATGCCTTTTTATGTTGCTGAGCTCACCAGTGTGTTCTTCTTTCCTCAGACTGTATCAAAATGTTGATTTGGCCACTCCTAATGTTGCTGCTATCTCTCTGATGGATTTGTTTAGTTTTTGAAGCCTTACAATGGCCTGTTTCACTTGCATGGACAGCTCCTTTGAACACATGAAGTAGGTTCATAGCAATAGATTCCAAATGCAAATGCCACACTTAGAATCAACTCCAGACTTTTTACCTGCTTAATTGATGAAGAAGTAACAAAGGAGTACCCCAGACCTTGCCATGAAACAGCTTTTGATTCAATTGTCCAATTACTTTTGGTCCCTTAAGGAAGGGGGGATGGCTACTCTTTAAGAGCTGTAATTCTTAAACCCTTCCTTCAACTTGGATGTACATACCCTCAAATTAAACCTGAGAGTGTGCACTTTTAGCCCATATCCATGATATAACTATAGCTTGAATATGTTTTGGTAAATACCTGAAAAAAACTAAAATTGTGCCTGTGTCCAAATATATATAGACCTAACTGTATATAACTAATGCACAATATTCCCTGTGTACAGATGTGTACCTTATGCATAATATCCACTGCATACACACACACCTTAACAATGGAGGATACATTTTGTATTTTATCCTGATCTATATCAAGTTTTGCATGTGTCTCAGAAGTCGAGAATGCCATCAAGTCAGAACCAGGAGCTTCCGCTAGGAAGGCTTTGAGATACCACTCTTTTAGCCAAGAGCTGTTATCCATATCACACATTGAAGGCCATCCCTGAGGGGGAATTTTTTAGGACTAGACGCAATTGTTTGTCAGAGAAGGCTTTTTTGGAAGGATGTTCCACCATCAACAAATGATTGAGGGAATGCTTATATCCTAGGCTCCTATATTTAGGGGCCTCAGGATAGCATCTAAATATTCCCAAATGTCTTTGTTAGTAGACATTCTACCTAAAAAAACAGGGTAAACAGCGTAACTAGAGCCCCACTTTTGTTACACCATATTTTTTTTTTTTTAGCGTATAATGAAATAGTGGGAATTGTTAATAACCTTCCTATTCTCTTTTCAGATATGTCCATTTGTGAGATTCTGAAACGAGGATGCTACTTTGCAAGGTGTAATGCACCTTCTCTGGGATTTCTCTCAGTTTGTTTCAGACATTGGACAAATGGGGAAGGACCTTGCAATAGCATAGAGGCTCCTACAAATGTGAGGCAAATACTTGTTGATATTGTAAAGTACATTTAAAAAGATCAGCAGTACAATCTTTAGAGACAGGTGAAACCTATCCTATAAAAATGACATCAATTGTGGTACAACTGGTGTTATTTATACTATTTTGTGCATGGTTTGCTCCCTGCAATATGTGGACTGTACTAGCCATCCACTAAGAGTTAGAATAGGTGACCATTACACTGCAACAACTAACTTTAATGTAAAACAGTTATCTATGGTGTCCCGTCATTTCCGTGACACTCATGAAGGGGCTATGACGGACTTGAAACTTTATGGGATAGAAAGATTTGTGACACCAGTGAAAGGTGGAGACAGTCATTGAAAGCTGTTAGAATGGAAGCCATGGTGGATACACAAACCTAATACTTACATTCCTGATGGTCTGAATAAAAGATGGGATATCAGTTTATTTTTAAAATAGCAAGTTGTATCCACCATGCTTTTGTTTCTGTTCATTTGTTTTTTTGTTGTGTATTGTTGTCCAATTTTGTAAGATTTGTTTATCATATTGTTTTTTATACTTTGCATCTAACCTGTGGATTGCTCTGGGGGATATTTGCTACTTTATTTTGTATCTTTCCTACAAGCTTGTTGAAATATGTGGACAGGTGCTGATTGATTTTATTCTGTGAAAATTATGTAACTGCACTGAGTGCCAAAAAAATCCAAACAAATTGTGAACCATAAAACAAAACAGTGAAACAACAGCTGCACTCAAAAAATACCAATACAAAATAAGAATAAAAAGTGATATCCAGTTGTTGTTGCGCTATTGATAAAAAATATATTAATAGTGAGTCACTTATAGTTTAAATGTGCTCCTACCAATAATATTATTAAGTCAAAATGCTTAAAACACCAAACAATGAAAATGTCTTTTGATGACAAATCCCGATTATGATGAACAGCTGTGTCCACAATAATGCTCCACGTGTGTAATGAAATATTAGACTCTCGTGCCCACCACCACCAGAAAAAACACACTGCTCCTTACTGAATGGTTAGACCACAGAATATAGGTGGTCTAACAGAGCATGATGCTCAACATATCTTGCTAGTAACATCCTAGATGGAAAAGAGGTATCACAGACTTCGGTATCTCTCCTCCTCTCTTCCTCCCTTATTGTGATCCTCTGTGTACTTGGTCAAAAAGGATAATACTCCAGATAGTGTGATAATGTACAAATGATTTATTGAAATGCATTAAAACAACACTTACAAACTTCAAAGACAAATAAGCATGTACTGTAAGTCATAAACACCGCTGGTGCTGGCTCCAGACAGGCATGGGTGACGTCAGCACAATCTCCTCCCAGCCATGAGGTACGTTTTGTCTCAATAGACATTGTCAAGGGGATCAGGTGACTGTGCTGATGTGCATGCTGAGTTTAAATAGACACATGTGAGTTCTCAGTAACCACACCTACACTACAACTAGTATTAAACTCCAAATTGAAAAATTAACCAGTTCCCAACCGCGCTATAGCTGAAGGATGGCTACAGCGCGATTGTCTGGTTCTGAGATGACGTCCATGGACGTCATTCCAGAACACGCCCCCAGTGGGATCAGCACTGATGATCAGTGCCCAGCAGTGCCGCCCACCTGTGCCCAGCAGTGCCGCCCAATTGTACCCATCAGTGCTGCCCATCTGTACCTTGCAGTGCCACCCACCTGTGCCCATTAGTGCCATCCACCTGTGCCCTGCAGTGCCACCCACCTGTGTCCAGCAGTGCCACCCACCTCTGCCCAGCAGTGCCACCCACCTTTGCCCAGCAGTGCCACCCATCCGTTGTTGCCCAGCAGTGCCAACCATCAGTGCTGCCCAGCAGTGCCACACATCAGTGCCACCTATCAGTGCAGCATAATCAGTACCATCTCATCAGTGCCCATCAGTGCTGCCTATCCGTGCCATTCGAGCTGAGAGACCCCTCTGATCTTATTGCCTTCTCTGCAATTCAGTTCACACTTATCTATCCCTATAAACTTTAAACATGAAGGGTCCTTTTGATGGTGTAATGCAAAGTGTTTCGATAAACTATGGTACTGATCACCCTTTTTAATGTTGTCAAAATGTTCACCTATTCTAATATATAAATTCCTTTTCGTCCTACCCACATAGTGCTTACTGCACAAACAGCTCAACATGTATACTACATAAGTAGTAGAACATGTGATGAAATGTTTTATATTATACACCTTGTTTGAAACTTCAGATCTAAATAATTTTGTTCTTAAACAATTTATCCCCATTAGTTTGCAAACTTTAAATTTTTTTTATTTCTTTATTGTGAACAAACAGTATAACAACTTTTTCAAAAAGATGACATTCAAATGGAATGTAGATAAACTTGGCACAGCAATAGATACACAGTTATGTTTCCAAACAGACAACATATGAAGCCCTGAAGTATGTAATACAATTGGTACACACGAAGCTGATCCTTTTTTGCCACATCCCCGGAATGTACAATTTTTTCTTTCATTTTGTATATTTACCATTGCAAAAATAAAAAGAAAACAACATTCAACCCCAGTGGGAATAGATCAGAGAGAGGGGTGAATAAACAACACAAAGTTTAGAAAAAAAGAGAGAGAAAAAAGGGGAAAGGGAGGGGGAGCACACCTATCCTCCTGGCTTCATGCTCGGGTGATCCTGCTAGCCTACTGGCCAGTGTAAGGAGTTGCACGCCTGCCCTATTCAACTCATGATTGGGAGGCCAGCACGGTTTGATCCCTGTAGAAGAAATAGGGGGTCCAGATTTTCCAGTAGTTTTCTCCTTGCTCTTGAGCATCATGGTCATGTTTTCCATTTCTTGAATCCCATAGAATCGGACGAGTCAGTGTGTAGGGGGTAGAGTATTTTTCCACAATGCAGGCTTTCACCGCATTGAGAAGATGTTTTAGGAGAGAGTTCTTGTAATGGTTGTTGAAAGGGGTATGTCATGAAGGAGAAGGGATATTCCCGTTAATGTTTGTACTGTCTGTTCCACCATGGTCCAGAAGTCTCACAGCTTGGGACACTCCCAAAAAATGTGGAGTAGAGACCCCACAGAATTCTTGCACAACCAATATGAATTCGAGACCTGGGGGAAAATATGGTGAAGTGCCTCTGGTGTCCTGTACCATCTAGTGTGAAGTTTGTATCCCCCCTCCTGGTATCTACTGGCCAAGGAGGCTTTGTAGACAAAGAGTAAGATTCTGTCTTTTTGCTTTTGGGAAAAAGTAACGTTTAGGTCCCTTTCCTAACGCTGTAAGAATGGGAGCTCAGGTGGAGCCTAAGAAGCCATCAATGAGGCATACAAATCAGAAAGAAAGTGTCATAGGGATTCACCAGCCATACTTATACTCTTGAACGAGGACAGTTCCCGCAAACTGATAAACTGGGTGCGTAAAGAGTGTAAGTATGCCCCCCAGTTGTGCCCTCCTGAGAGAATCCAAAGACAAAGAAAAGGCTTGTTCTATCTCCTGGGAAAGAGACCTCTCTTGGAAAATGCTGTGAAAAGTGGGCCCTGAAGCCCAGGTAGGAATCCAGCTGCCCTTATTATGGGCATCATAGGGCTTGGGTGCGGGGAGAAATTACTGGCTTTAAAAATGGCCTTGGACATCTGTAGTGTTGCTCCTACTAATGGGTGCTGGCTGATTGATATTGGCAGAGAAGCCCACAGATGCCAGGGAAGGCCAACCAAGGGGAGGTCGACCGTAGTTTGTTCCAAGTGTAGCAAACTTTACATTTTCTACAGGGAAAGAAAACAAGCAAATTCCCAAACATGACCAGGGAACAGGATAATAGTAAATTTGAGTGGGCTTTCTCCACTACTTTTTCAATACAACATAAGATTAGAAAAACACTGAATAAACACTGGGATATTTTTAAGAATGATAGGATCATAGGTGATAAAATGCCAGATAAATCTCCCAATATAATTAAAAACGCGGTGGCTTTGAGACATTTTATAGCCCCCAGTGTGGTTCAGAAGTCTCAGAAAGTATTCATATTTGGGAATTTGGTCACACAGTCATGGATTGGTTGGAGAGAAATTGGATCTTGCAGTGACCTCCCAGTGTTATGATTAAGGCCTGCATGAGGCAGAAATGAGTGAACATGGAGGACACATTTTTGTATTTTACCCTGATCTAAATAAAAGTATTGCATGCGTCTCAGAAGTCAGTGCTGGATCTATCAATACACATGTAATTGATGCATAGTGTCCCCTCTGTGCACACACATTTAACTGAAAAACACATAGTAACAATTGCCTTGTGGTCAGACAACCACCCATACAAAGCCCTAAGTTTATAGCCATGCATCTCACTGATCCATAGGTCACAAACAGGTCACTAGGCTACAGACGTATTAGTCCTGCTGGTGCACAAAGTTATACACTAGGGCCACTAGCATGCACATGCTCATACTAGGACACTTGAGGTGTTGATCAACAGCAGCCATTTTTCTTTCAGACACCACATTAGTATACAAATATATAATTTTGGTATCCAAAAAAATTTATAGAGATTAATAATAAAAATCCTTAAAGCTGTGTAAATCAAAGTCCCACAAAACCTAAAAGAGAGTCCAAAAAAGTCACACTTTCACCCCTGAAAGTGAAAAATAAAATAAAAAGAACGTTTTTGTGCCAGTCAATAAATTGAAATGCAAAATAAAGTCCACAAAAATAATTACAAAAAATTCTTCTTCTGTGTCCAATTTGCACCTCCACATAAATCCAGGGTGTATCTCAAAAAAATAAATAAAATACTACATAGTGCATTACCTTTGATAACAGCTAGTATATACTTTAAACAAACAATAAGTATATACTAAACACAATTGCGTGCAAAAATAAACAAGATTCAAATCGTGAGCAAATCACTCCGTGTACACCTTAAATATATAAATAAATGTGAACAATCAGTGTACACTCAAAAGTATAAATAAATAAAATAAAAATAAACAAAATAATAAAATAAATAAATAAATAAAATAAATAGTGCACTTTCCGTGAACACTTCTAGAGCTGAAATGCATACAATTACCCTCTCAAAGTGATAACAAGCCTTGTAGAGTATACCCTGGGCTCTCACTCCAGTGTAGTAGTTACAGTGGGGATCGAAAGTTTGGGCACCCCAGCTAGAAATTTGTATTAATGTACATAAAGAAGCCAAGGAAAGATGGAAAAATCTCCAAAAGGCATCAAATTACAGATTAGACATTCTTATATGTCGACAAAAGTTAGATTTTATTTCCATCATTTACACTTTCAAAATAACAGAAAACAAAAAATGGCGTCTGCAAAAGTTTGGGCACCCTGCAGAATTTATAGCATGCACTGCCCCCTTTGCAAAGCTGAGACCTGCCAGTGTCATGGATTGTTCTCAATCATCATCTGGGAAGACCAGGTTATGTCAATCTCAAAGGTTTTAAATGCCCAGACTCATCTGACCTTGCCCCAACAATCAGCATCCTCTGTTCGGAATGTAATTAAGAAATGGCAGTCATCAGGAACAGTGGAAGTTAAAGCAACATCTGGAAGACCAAGAAAAATATCAGACAGAACAGCTCGCAGGATTGAGAGAAAAACAATTCAAAACCCACGTTTGACTGCCATCAGAAGAAAACCTCTTCTACGTCCTCACCACAAAAATCATCATTTGAACTTTGCCAATGAACATATAGACAAGCCTGATGCATTTTGGAAACAAGTTCTGTGGACCGATGAGGTTAAAATTTTACTTTTTGGCCGGAATGAGCAAAGCAAAGTTTGGAGAAGAAGGGGCACAGAATTTAATGAAAAGAACCTCTGTCCAACTGTTAAGCATGGGGTTGGATCAATCATGCTTTGGGGTTGTGTTGCAGCCAGTGGCACAGGGAACATCTCACGAGTAGAAGGAAAATGGATTCAATAAAATTTCAGCAAATTTTGGATGGTAACTTGATGCCATCTGTGAAAAAGCTGAAGTTAAAGAGAGGATGGCTTCTACAAATGGATAATGATCCTAAACACACCTCAAAATCCATGGGGGATTACATCAAGAGGCGTAAACTGAAGGTTTTGCCATGGCCTTCACAATCTCCTGACCTCAACATAATTGAAAATCTATGGATAGACCTTAAAAGAGCAGTGCGTGACAGACAGCCCAGAAATCTCAAAGAACTGGAAGACTTTTGTAAGGAAGAATGGGCAAAGATACCTCAAACAAGAATTGAAAGACTCTTGGCTGGCTACAAAAAGCGTTTACAAGCTGTGATACTTGCCAAAGGGGGCAGTACAAGATTTTAACTCTGCAGGGTGCCCAAACTTTTGCAGACGCCATTTTTTTGTTTTCTGTTATTTTGAAAGTGTAAATGATGGAAATAAAATCTAACTTTTGTTGACATATTATAAGAATGTCTAATCTGTAATTTGATGCCTTTTGGAGATTTTTCCATCTTTCCTTGGCTTCTTTATGCACATTAATAAAAATTTTTAGCTGGGGTGCCCAAACTTTCGATCCCCACTGTACTCCCTGGACTCTCACTCCAGTAAACACAGGTGGGGTTCCACTTTTAGGCAAGTATCTAGTGTCTCCTCATCCTCATAAAATAGAAAGGAAGCCCATGTAGTGGGCATCAAAGAGCATAAACATTTATTAAGTAAATCTTACATAGGAAACTTTATCTGTCAGCTGCACATATCACTGCCATAGCCTGAGCAGCTTCCTGGAACATCTTATGCTGTTTTCCAGTAGTAAAGATGGCTGCTCCACCACTTCCGGTTTGTGCCGTTACACCAGGCGTCACGTGCTCTGACACATTTTGTCACTTCTGGACTTCTTCTGAAGGACTCCGGACTTCTTCTGAAGGGATGAAATGTCTGTAACTGCCTGCCTCATGGAATCTCCTCCATGCTCTTGAGACTGTGCTGGAAGACACAGAAAACCTTCTGGCAATGGCTCGTATTGATGTGCCATCCTGGAGGAGTTGGACTGTCTGTGCAACCTCTGTAGGGTCCAGGTATCACCTCATGCTACCAGTAGTGACACTGACCCCAGCCAAATGCAAAACTAGTGAAAAACAGTCAGAATAGATGAGTAGGGAAAACAATGTCAGTGGCCTCCACCTGTAAAACCATTCCTGTTTTGGAGGTCATCTCATTGTTGCCCATCTAGTGCACCTGTTGTTAATTTCAATAACAGCAAAGCAGTTGAAACTGATTAACAACCCCCTCTGCTACTTAACTGACCAGATCAATATTCCAGGAGTTTAACTGACTTGATGCTATACTCTGATTAAAAAGTGTTTCTTTAATTTTTTTGAGCAGTGTACAATGGAAATACTAAGGCACACACTGAGATGCTGATGCCAATACATCCTTCATTCACATCAATGAAAACTTCGATTACATCAGTATCAATAATGCAGGTCTGCAAAATATGTCGATTCCACGGAGCTCAAGTTTCAGGTCACATAACCCAAAACTACTATGTTGGATCATGTGACCTGGAACTTAGGCGCCCACTTTTTACAGTTCTGAGATAGGAATCATTAACTAGCCTGCCTACCTGTTGTCCAGGCAGTACTGTATATTAAAGTGAAACTGTGTTTGTATAATGAGAGGCATTTAGGGTTGCAAATTATAGTAAAACCGCAGCGTAGACCAACAAAAAAAGAAAAATCATCAAAACAGTCCTTTTGTCCTGCTATTTATGAATGAAACCATTTGAGGAATAAGCTTCAATGTTCAGATCATAATACTGTTACAGTGTTTTTATTATGTCTGTATGTTATGCACTTTGCAAATATTGAAAAATGTTCCTATAAATTGTTCATTATTTGGCTTATAAGAATTTGAACACCTATTCGGACATATACGATAATTATTTAGGCTGCTTTTGAAAAACTTATTTATTATTATTCATGTTCCTCTAGTAATCTCAAATAATTTAAACCTTCATATTAGCCATTCATGGCCCCAAGGAGTACAGCGTCTTTATCAGTCTTGAGCTTATATACCATGTGAAAATCAAATTATCTGCTGGAGAACAGAGTAACTAAACTTATTAACCTCAGAAATAACTATTACAAGAATATATTATCTGGCCATCCTGGGTTTGCCCTCGCTAGCCCAAGGGCTCTTTGTGAATCCCATATCTACTTGAAAAACAGTAAACCCAAGTGTTCACAAGAATGGTATGCTGTAGGACAGGTTCAAAAGTTCAACCATTAACATTACTATTGGACACAATAGCCTTGAGATCAAGGACCACATGCATACTTTATATGTTTGCTTTTAAATGCTGTAAATGCTGAAGAATAAAGACAGCAAGAAACATATAGTGCGTATGTGCATACTATAAGTAAAACTACCACCTAAAAATCTGACAAGCTGTCTAGCATTTGTGATAGATTTCTACCTCTTGCGAATAACCCTTCCTACTACCAGCATGCCTAGGTTTAGTAGCAAACCAGTACCAAGAGCATGATTATAAACATAGAGGATTGGTACCTGTGGCCCCTTAAAGGACTCTAAAAAGAAAAAAAAAGGAATCTACAGTGAGTGCAAGAATCTTATTTTCTTTCTCATCCATTGAGGGACACAGGAAATCCTAAACCTTACAGATGTCCAAATGCAGTAAAAATGAGGGGTGAGCAACAAAGGCAAAAACAGCTGACAGGCCCAACAAGAACATGGGACTGCCTGCAGTTGAAAGAGCAGCCTGAAGAATCTTACACCTAAAGCTTGCATCTGAACACAAGAAAAACTGGCAGCCTTATGAACCTGGAAAATAGAGGCCCGATACCAAGACACCCAAGAAAAGCTAAGAGTGCTAGTGGAATAAGCTTTAACTGGAAGGGGGGGTCCAGATTGTTGAGACCATAAGCCACCTAGATATGGTGTGACAAGAGGCCAGAGTGCCCTTTCTGGAGCCATTTGGCATGACAAAATGAGAATCTGTAATACTGAAAGATTGTGTGGCTGTGAGAAACTCAGACTGCCCAGTCCACATTCAGACAATGAAGGGAGGTCTCCTTCTGTTGAACTGGAGCTCAGACCAAGGATAAGATGACACTTTTCTTGTTTAAGGTGACAGAGACCACCTTAGGAAGGAAAACATGTTTAAGCCTCCACACTACTTTGTAGGACCAAAAAGACTTCAAGTTTAGACACTCACCGAGCCAAAATGACAGCAAAAAGGAACATTACCTTGTGGCTCAGTGCACTGCGATAAATGTTTGATAGGTTCAAATGAAGCACCAAGATAACCAGATTTAAATCCCTCTGAAGCAAGTGATATTTGACTGGGAAAGTCACATGGGAGACCCCTACAAAAATGTCTTAATCGGAGAACAGAAAGCAAACTGTCTCTGCAATAAACTAGCAAATGCAAAGATCTGGCCCTTGAAGGCAGTAAGGACCAAATGTTGGTCAAGACACATTGCTGAGACATCACTCGGGAGATACAAAAGAGGAGGGCAGGTGGAGATCAGCGCACCAGATACTATCCAGAAGCTTTCCTGAGCTACTCTGCATGAGGAAAACCGCTACAGACCCCAGTATTGTTTCCTCCTGGCCCCCCTATACTGTTCCGTCCTGATCCTCTATAGTGTTCCCTCTTGTCCCCCTTTACTATTCCCTCCTGCCCCCCCCCCTGAACTGTGCTGTGCTCTTCTGCCCCCCTTCCTGTACAGTTTTCTCCTGCCCTCCCCCCCCCCCACTATTCCCTCCTGGATCCTTTGTGCTCTGCCCTGCTGACCTACTGTACACTGCTTATTTCAAGTTTGACCCAGAAATTGAGCATCTCTGCAAAAAAGCAAGCAAGTTTCACATTAAGGAGGTAAGTTTAAATATTATGTTGTTTAATGTGCTTTCTAAAAATAATTGTTACATTGTTACTGTTATAGCTACAGCTCAGCGATCACATCAATGCTCTGTGAGATGTACATACGAAAATTATTTCAGGGGTTCCCCGAGATGTCAGACTTTTTGCCAGGAGTTCCTCAAAAGGTAAAAAAGTTGTGAAATCCTGATCTTTAGTTTGGAAACATTTCCATGGTGTAATTTATGCTGAGGGAAAAGCTGCAATTTGGAGTGTAAAATTACTTTCAATTTCTAAGACTGCTCCACGTTTAATTTTTTTTTTGTTTCCAAAAATTTAAATTTTTTCTAAAAAAAAAAAAAAGTTTTTTCCCCATTGCTTTAAAATTTCCAGAAATTTTACATCTCCACACAGAGCCGCTAATGCCTCCACTATGTTCGCCAGCGTGTCCCTGGACCTTGGTCTCAAAGTGTCCAGTCCGTTTCTAAATTTGGGAACCAAATTTGGAAAACATGAGATCCACATCCAGCACTCCCCACCAATGACACAGTTTCTTATACATACACCTCTCGGTGAAGAGACCACTTTCCTGGGTCTAGGCGCTGTAGACCGAAAAAATCTGTCTGGCAACATTCCACATGAGTAATGTACACAGAGGAAAGAGTTGGAACATTATGTTTTGTCCAAGACAAGTTTTACTTTACCTCTTTTGCCGCAGCAAGACTTTTTTCCTTCCTAATGATTACACCACCTCAGTGACAATGATATTGCCCCACTAAATCTGGAGCAGACGAAGTGACAGCAAAGCCCCAAGCTCCAAGAATTTGCGTTTGTTTCTTAGAATTTTTCTGCTGGAGATGGAGAGTTATTGTTACTCCCAGCACCATCTTAAAAGATAGCTTCCAAAGTTAGTCCAGAGAGATGTTGTGTCTCGAAGGCCATGCAGAGTAACTGCTTCTTGCATGTCTCGCAGTCCAACACTTCAGCCAAAGCCCTGCGCAGGTACACTGACAGAAAACCACTGCTAGATAAAAGGTGGGAGGTGTCTTAGAAAAAAAAAATCACAGCTACATTTCAAATCCAGGGACTTCTTTTTTATGCAATCATTGATTAGTTGGTCAAAGACTGCATTAGTCAAATCATGACTCAGCCATAATCAGGCACAGGAAACCTACAGCCAGAACTGGGTGCAAGGCAGAGTCTACCAAAGAGAATATGGCCCTGTGGAGGGCTTCCAGCCTTTTATCCTTAAAGAAAGGGGCATCCTCCACAGGAACAGTAAGTGCCTTGTTAAGGCAGGAGATGGTTTTGTCCACAGGCAGGACAGACGACTACCGTGAGTGAAACATTTTTAATTAAGAGGCTACAGCACTAAACAAGGGTTTTGGAAGCAAAAAAGCCTGATAACTGTACTTCTCATCTTCATACAGAAACAACTCAAATACTGGGTGAGTGGGGAAGGTTTGGAGAACTCAAGGCTGGATACAGCACTGCTACAAGCAACTGGCTAATCTTCCAGTTTCAGAGGGTGATGCGCCACATCATTAATTGATCCATACATATCAGTCCCATGCAGGGGACTGTATGCATTTTTAGATGGGGCCCCACAACATTTTTTTTGTGGGGTACCCCATGAACATCTATATCAGACCCTCATCTAGGTTAAGTGTCTGGTATAGAAGTAGGGATTGGCCAGCCGTTTGTTTACAAATAGAAGGAAGTGACCGGGAGCTGTCAATTACTAGCAATTCAGACAGCATTTTTTCTTTCTTAGTAAATGTCAGTTTTGAGTAGCAGGTTGTATTTATTGTACAGATGTGCCACTTTAGCGGCATCCCCTAGGGATGTTATTTAAATTAACTTTGCATTTTTATTGTTTAACTAAATTGCTAAAATTGCTGCTCACAAAAAAGTTTTATTTCTTAATTTTTTTTGTTTTGGTACATGTCTTCCAGGGCACTGTCCAGCTCCCCATGGCCGGTGTATGTAAATCTCTTGACTAGAAAAGTGTCATTCTAATATTTGTTTCCCATTGATTTCAGTGGGGTTCAGATTTGGCATTTGAACTTGGGTAAAGTTCACTGAATGTACCCTGAACCAAACCCAGCTAAGTTTGGGTTTTCACTAGACAGCACTTAGTTCCACAGCATTAACCCCCTCTACAGGGGAAACCTGTGAAAATGGGGAAAATTTAAGGGCACCCAGCAACCTATATATTTGAAGCAGCTTAACATGCTTGGCCCGACTGATTTACTAAAACAATTAGTCTTTAGAGGCAGGCAAAGATCTGAAGCAATGCTAGTGGCCTTGGAAAGCACTCCAAAACTTACTTTTTACTACTAAGGAGTCTGAAAAGTGCACTACCTGAAAGTCATTTATAGGCTATTTCTGCAACATACAGTGCAGTGGGGTCCAAATGTGGCACTTTAAATGTCAGTCAGGACATTCACATTGCATAGCTGTGATCAAAAAGGCAAGCACTAGCAGTGATGTAGAGAAGAATCTTGACTGAAAAAGAAAAAAATCTTGAAAAGTGAGAAAAAAGGGTTGCACTGTTAGTCAGGCTTCAAAAAGAGACATGTCCATCTAGTTCAGTCACTAGAAAATAAATAAATAGAAAAAGACCATGTAGGGTCAATATTGGTTAGATAGCAAGCTTTGTTCATTATTTGCCGCCCATAATAAAACTACTGCAAAGGATTTATTTGCCCGCATAGAGGCTACTGGATTATCCCTTAACCTCTTACTGACCACACACGTGGAGAAAAGTCTGTACTGGTCATCGACTAAATTTTATATGCAGAAGATAGGATAGGCTCCATGCTCACCAGTAAGCTAACCCCTAAAACCCGCCAAATGGAGTTATTCAAAATTAGGTGTTTTGATGGAACATATTCTCAAGACCAGCAAAAACATTTCTATAGCAAATTATATAAAGCCACCCCCTCTGATGATCCAGATTGTGTGTCTTCCTTCCCCCAATCCCTCAATCTTCCCAAGTTATCTGCTTCACATACAGAGTTAATGGATTCACCCATCGCAATTAAAGAAATTCTTTAGGTCACCAAGCAAGCAAAATGCTCCTCTGACTCGGGGCCGGATGGTTTCCCAGTGGTATATTATCAAATATTTGAACTAACTTTGGCACCACATCTGGAGAGGTTCTTTAATTCTCTGAGGTCTGGACAACAATTAGACCCTGATATGAATACTGCCTTTATTTATATCATCTCCAAACTAGGCAAAGATCCAGGAGAGGTAGAGAACTATAGGCAAATATTATTGATCAATAACAATCTTAAATTGCTTACTAAAATTCTGGTCAATAGACTAGCCTCCTTTATTGTTAGATACATACACAAGGACCAAGTGGGATTCATCCCTAGTAGGCAAGGTCCGGATCAGATTACGAGGGCCATCAATCTCATATCCTTACTGCAATCCCAATGGGATAATGGGGCTCCCCAAGCAGCCATGTTACTATGTATAGATCTGCAAAAGGCCTTTGACTTAGTCTCATGGCCATATCTCTTCAAGCTTTAGGGATATGGAGCTTTGGACCCCGATTATTTTTGATCATGCAGGCATTATATGCTAACCTGAGAGCTAAGGTTAGACTGCATGGCTTCCGATCAGAGCCTATCCAAATTTTAAGGAGGACCAGACAGGGATGCCCTCTTTCCCCCCTTCATATTTGCCATAGCCATTCAATCCTTAGCTATTGCCATACAATCTGACTCTAATATTCAGGAGGTGACCTGTGGCAATCAATCCCATAAATGTGCCCTCTTCTTCTGACTACCTACTCCTATTTATATCTTCACCACTAATATCCTTACCCAATAAAATATTAAATAGGTTTGGGGATGTCTTGGGCCTTAAAATTAACATACACAAATCAGGTGCATTGAATATTAATCTTCCCCAGGCTGTGTTGCAGGCTGCATTTCCTTTTTCCTGGAGGACTGATTTTGTTCCGTGCTTAGAAGTCCGGCTTATATCCTCAATATCTACCTTATACAATATCTCCCTTATATAAAAAACTAGAGGAGGACCTTCAGGGGTGGGCAAACCATGGTCTGTACTGGTTGGGCATAATTCACTCTATCCTATTAAGATAACTTTGTTACCGCACCTACTTTATTGCTTTCGCTCCTTGCCTATATCAATCATGTGGTTGGATCTTGCTAGCTTTCAAGCCAAAATAATCCAATTTGTCTGGGGTGGTAAAGGCTACAGACTGCCCAAACTGGTTTTTTTTAGCACACAAGATGAAAGGCGGACTAGGTCTCCCACAGCTCGCCCTATGCTATGAAGCTGCCCAACTTGCACAGTTTGCGGCGGTTTACTCCCGCAATGATAAACCCGAATGGATAACTATGGAGAGAACAGCAGCACAATCGGTCCGCTTGAACTTTATTAAATGGCAACCTTCCAAGCGTAGACACATGCCTGATGAAGGGGTCCTGCGAGACTCCAAAATGTTGCCTTGCTGTAACTATGTGATTGTTCATTAAAACTTTTGGACCCATATTGGTGATCTTCGGTGTGCTGGTGACATTCTCCCTTGATGGCCCCGACACTGTCACATTCCTTGGCTGTGTGGGACAAAGTGCAGAACAATTGTAATCTTATATCGTCCTTTTTTCCATTGTCTCATATCTTTAATAAGTTGGCATTTCCTCCGGGGATGGACCCGGAAGCATTCCGCTGATGGCTCAATAAAGGCCTCTATAGGATAGGCCATTTTTTGTACCCCTAGGGGACCTTTTACCCTCCCACATTGTCAATCTAAACTGAAAATGCCCCCTTGGAGATCTTTTGGTTTCACCAACTTTCCCATTTTCTGAAATCATTAGGACCTGAGGTCCTCCATCATCCTAGAGTATCTCCTTAGGAACAGTGGTGCTAGCAAGACATGGGTCAGAGAGGTGGGATTTCAGTCATTTACAGGCTCTTATTAGATACTGCTGACAAAATGCCTTGTATGCAGGCCTGGGACCTAGACTTGTACTCAAAAAGGGATGTGGATCACTGGAATAATTGCTTCCATCATAGCCTTCAAGGGTGTCATGAATGTTTTGTTGGTGGAAGCAAGTGTAAAAGTTATGACTAGATGGTATATGGTTCCCTCCCGACTCTCGAGGATCTTTCCAGGCGCCTTGCCCCTATGCTTCCGTGGCTGCCATTCCACCGGCACCATGTACCATATTTGGTGCAAATGCCCCAAATTACGAGGTTTCTGGAATAAAATATTTGCCCTAATTAGAAGGTTCTCCGGCATACCATTTCCCCAGTTGCCACGAGTGGCCTTAGTGAACGAACCCGTGAAGGGGCAGACTCACTCGAGACAAAGGCTAGTCCTCTTTATGGTGCTGGCTTCTATACTTCGTATAGACCATTTGTGGAAAAATCCTCTTTATCGGTCTCAGAAACCAGCCGAAAGGTATCCTGGGTAATGCATAATGAGAAACTTACCTGCGATCTAAATGATACCACCAAAAATTTTGAACGCATTTTGAGCCCTTGGATGGAATATATCCAGGTTGAGCTATAGTGCACACTAAGTAAATTAGTACTTATCCTTTACTCAACGAGGCTTATATGATTTTGTTGCTGCTGCTCCAGGCCCTCCTCCTCCTCCTTTTTCCTTCTCCCCTCCTCTTCATGCTTCTCCAGAATCCGTTTTTCTCTTTAATGACTCCTCTCTTCTTTATTTATTTTTATGTTTCTCTCGTTGTTAAGGTGTCATAGTTCAGCTTTTCTACTTTATGTTAAGAGGGGGCAAGGGGCTCTAGGTTGGATCCCCTCTGCTCTAACTACAAAGCCATACGTAAGCTCTTCAACATACTTCTCATTACAGCAGGATCCTTCAAACCCCACACTCTAGTTAGCAGGTTTTGTAATCTTTTTTGCTACTCTACATTTGTACTTTTACAATAACATTAAGCTTATTGAGACCTGTCTTTGTAATGATTGGCCACAGTGTTGGCCTATTTTTGTATGTCTTTTACAATGTTATTCTTTGAAAACAATAAAATGTATTAAAAGTAAAAGACCATGTAAAGAATCCTATACCCCACAGCTAATCTAGAGGAAGGCAAAAAAGGCCCTATAAAGCATGGTCCAATTTGCTCAAGAGGGGGGAAAAATAAATTCCTTCCTTCCATGACATTTGCTTAGATAAAATTAAGTCGCTTGTTAATACTGACTCAAATTTAAAAAAAATCAAATCCTATGCAAACACACTAGGTGGGTGTGGAAAAAAAATTCTAAATTACGAAGAAAAGAAAGTATCACTATGCTCCACAGATTTGCTTTCCTCTGGGCATAAACAGTGACTTGTTTGTTAGACTGAATTAGAAATTTCTTTTGTCTCGGGATCATGTCAAGGCCAATTAAAAAATATGCATGTAAACTAAATTAAGTATTATTCAAAAGATGTTACCATCCAACACAGGTAAAACTTTAAACACACAGCAGGGTAGAAGAGTACTGTTACATTAATATCCTTTGTTTATCTCCAAGGTACTGTATTTTTTAGTCTAGCCCCATAGCTTAGAACTGCTGAATACATTTACATCTCACTTAGCGTAAGACACACAGCTGATGAAAATTCATTTCAGCTGTTAATTTTCCACAGCAGGAGTTTTCTTGCAGGCTTATTACTTAAATAAAACCTCAAATGATAGAGTTAAAAGAGCACTTTACCCCTATACAAAACACACAAATATGAAGAACTAAGAATTGAGTTGATCAAAATACAGTATATTGCCAATACATGGACAATGTCACGAAATTCTACTTATTTAAAAGAACTGGACTGTTCGTTTCATCATACTTTACATTATTGAAAAAAATCCTCCATTGGTAGCAATTGCAACTTAGTAGACCTTTACCATTCTGTCAGTATTTGAAGATGCTCAGGGGAAATTTCAGCCTATTCTGTAGCTCTTCCAAAAGATGAGACTGGCTTGTAAGGAATTTTTCTGTGCTCGTCATAAAACTTTCTTCTACACAAGATTGATAAGGTTGAGATATGGTGATGTCCATCAAAGATAGTACTCTCCAGTTTCCTGTTTCTTCACAAAATATTTTTTTGCACAGCTTAGATGTATGTTTCAGACGGTTATCTTGCTGTATGATGGAATTTGTACTAATCAAATGTTGACCACATGCAAAGGCATGAGATAAACAAAGAGGTATGTTTTGATTCATATGTCAGTATACTTTCATTTCCAAACACCTCAACCTTAAACTGGCCATACATGGATCGAAATTTTGATCCATGTGTGGCTACTTGGTTGAATAAAAGCCAATGTACCAACTGAGTTCTGTTCAACCGCCCTATCGGTATATTTCTATTTGATCAGCACCACAGGTAATAGGCTGCAGCGCTGATCTGAATATCCTGATGTCAGAATAGAACACAGCAGGGTGAATGGGAGAATCAGGCCAGTCTTCTTCGTTCAGCCTGCTGGTTGAGCACAAAAAATTGACCCATGCACTGCCATCATAACCTTTTTCTGTTGTCATCCTTCATCCAATATCAGTATTTTTTAGTTCTTTTATGTATAAGTTTCAAATATAGCATTTGCGCTTGAACTTTAAGAGAATACTGTAGCTTATATATATATATATATATATATATATATATAAAATTATTATAATACAGGATTTATAAAGCGCCAACAGTTTGCTCAGCACTTTACAACATAACAGGAGACGATACAGCAACAATACAGTTCAATACAAGAGGTTAGGAGGGCCCTGCTCCTTGGAGCTTACAATCTAACAGAATATATATATATATCTATATATAGGACACTGATATTTGGCATATAAAGGGCAAGGCAACAGGTTCAGTTTAAAGTGATATTAAACCCTTACATATACCCACTCAAGTAAATAGCCTCAGGTGATTCACAGTGAATTAAATCCTCCTACATAAGCTGTGCCTGTTTATCTGCGGCCCTTTTTCCTCCACAGCCTTCCATAGTACACAGATCAAAGGGTATTTCTCAGCTTGCAGGTGGTTTGGGATCTGATGGCACACACTGCACAGCACACAGCTGAGCGCAATCTAAATTCTTGAATTCTGAGGGGGGGAATGGACACACCCCCTCTTCACAATCTCATAGGGAAACATGCACATCTGAGGCTGTCAGTCACCTGCTGAGTGTTTGGGCTGGGAAGTGGACGGTCTCTAATGATTTCCTTGTGTTGGGAAAAATAGTTAGAAGTGGCTTATGCAGATAACAGAGGAAGGAGAGAGCAAACAAGAACCACACAAAAGACGGCTATAAATGGATCGAAATATAGGCGGTTCAGCAGGGATTGCTGAATTTCAATCCACGTATGGGCAGGGCAATTGTACAGAAGTCAACCTCCTTGTTGGCTATAGTCAGAATACAATAGTGCAGCAGGGAGGATTCCTCCATCCAATTCAAATATGTGGATGAGGGAATTGAGTCTTTTTTTTTTTCATTCAACCTGCTGATTGAACAACAAAAAAAGAATCATCTGTGGGCTGCCCTAGTGATGTAGATTGAGTAAACACTATGCACTTCCCTCTAGAGGGAGCAGTTAACACCTTTGTAACAAATATTGAGTTTCTAAGCAATTCTGCATGTTATAATGTTCTTATAGAAAAACAACAATATATGTTTATAGAAAAAGTGACTTTGTTTTGGCCATATTTGCACCCAAGCAATTAACTTTTTCAAGAGAAAGAGAGTGTTCTTCACACACTGTACTGGAATAATGAAATAAATAAAAACTATGTTTTGTTACAGGCCTTTGAAATGCCATAATGCTGTCAAACTAGCAATAGGGAATTGAAAGGGTCACTAAACACTCCAATTCAGTACTATCCCACCAAAGTTTAAAAACATAAAAAAAATGTACCTCCATATTATTTTTGTTATTGCCTAAATGTTCCCTTTGCATGCCCCCGACAGAGCATCATTTCCCTTCACTTCCGCTTTGTCGATGTGAGCAATGCATGTCTATGGCGGTCACATGCACCAATTTGCTCAAACTACATTTCCCAGCTACTGTGTCCCTTGGTTGGGGTGTCCCACTGCCTAGGTTCAACTGGTGTTGGAGTGGGGGATCTTGCGAAGCAACGCAGAGCAGGGAGATGCCATGGAGAAAGGAGAGGTGGTGGTGCTGGGGGGGGGTTTGTAAGGGAATGAACCCAGCACCCTTGCATGCTCAGCCTGGCACCACTGCCTACAAGAATGCACAAGTGGGAAAACAAGCTTCAGAGTGACAGCTGGCATGGTACCCTGCTGCACAATGCCAAGGCTTGGATTAGGGGAAGCCCAGAACTTGTGAAGAAGGGATCATGTCAGCTGTCATTTTGAAGTTTGTTTTACCACCTCTGCAGGAGACAGCCTGGAAACTGTGGTGCCAGGGTGAGCATACAAGTGTGCCAAGACTCGAGGTTGCCATGTATAAGTTTCAACAATAAGAGGAGATGAGGTATGTGTGTAGGAGGAGCTCCTTGCCAAAGATATGGGGGCTACTCTCTTCTTGCTCCCTGCTGCCAATACTGTAGATGTGGCAGTTTGGGAAAGCAGTTCACTTGTCCATCAGTGTGCGTTCCTCCTCTTCCTCACTGCACAAGTCCAAAAGCCAGGTGTCACTCTGAAGCACATTGAAGGGACTGTATGTAAGTAGGTTTGAGCAATGGGAGGTTTACTATGGTTTCCCTATAGTACATTGTCAGGAGCGAACCAAGCAGAGTTGCTACTTTTCTACATACAGTGGGGCCACATAGTGGTGGGGGGGGGGCTGGGTTATAATAATCAGGTTCCTGCTGATTGCAACAGTGAAAGGACACATCCCTGGACACCCTTTAGACGTGCATGTTCCAAGGAAGTAGACTTTAGCTATGCAGTCTGTCCATCAGTTGCTTGAACATATTGGATCTGCTTCTGGAACAGTAATCAAGCAACTGATCAGCACAAACACAGCAAAAATCTACACCATCCAGCGGCCAGCATGGCTGAACATTCTGATCTATAGGGATGCCAAGGGGATGTGCTCCTTCGCTCAGGCTTATCACTCACCATCACTTACACTTTCTGCTTTCAGTGCATCTTAACTGATGGGTATAAAGATAATGAGAGAGCAGAAGTGTAGACACGGATATAAAGGAAATGAATCCAGTTGGGGATCTCTGGAAAAATTCTAAGGTATTTATGGGTACTAAATGTACACAGAATTTTAATGAAACAGGATAAAACCTTTGAGAATCGAAACTTAAAGCATACATGTACCAGTAATTTATTTTTAACTTCAGTTCAGGGGTGGACTGACCATTCTGGCATTGCCCGAGGGCCCGGGATCAGCAGGGTGCCCGTGGCAGGGTCACTGTCAAGTAACAGTGTGGGGAGCAGAGGAAGAGGAGCAGATCCCGACCCAGAATTAGCTCACTTATCACTTCACGTGGTGGCAGAGTGAGTCTGATGACTGGAGGGGAGGCTTCCAGCTGCCTTGTTAAAATCCATGCAGGGAGATTGGTGCTGTCACTGTCCCTCCACTGCACCGATCATCCCTGACTGTGCATCGTGTTTCCCTCCTGGGCCCTCCCTGTGCTCCTCATCCCCCCTCGCAGGTCTCTGATGCCTTGTCTTCTCTGACAGTGTCTAGCCCCTCCCCCTATCCTCCACGGCAGAGCAAATCAGAGAGGATCTGCTCTGCCTCCCCTTTCCAGATCAGCCAGCAGCTCTGTGATGCTTTTGAATATACACTCTCTCTCTCCCCCTTTCCCTCCACCCCCTCTCTCTCCCTCCCTCTCTCCCCCCTTTCTCTCTCTCTCTCTTTCTCCTCTCTCCCCGCTTTCTCTCTCACTCTCCCTCCCATTCCTTCTCTCCTCTATCCATTCCCTCCCTCCCTTTTTTTCCTTCCTCCATCCCCTCCCTTCATGCTTTCATTCCACCACGTCCTTTCATTTCCTTCCTTCTTCCCTTCCTCTCTCTCTCCCTCTCACCACCTTTCCTTCCCCCTACCCCCCTCTCTTTCTCTCTCTCCCTCCCTTTCTCTCTCTCTCCCCCCTCCCCCTATCTCTCTCTCTCCCTCCCCCTCTTCCTCTCCCTCTCACCCCCATGTCTTTCTCCCCCCCCTCTCTCTCTCTCCCTCCCCCCTCTTTTTCCCCCCCTTTCTCTCCCCCCCTCTCTCTCCAGCCCCCCCCCTCCCTCTCTCTCCCTTCCTCCCTCAATCTCTCTCTCTCTCTCCCATCCATTCCTTCCTTTCATTCCTCCATCCATTCCCTTCCTCCTTTTCTTCCTTCCTCCACCCCCTCCCTTCATTCTTTCCTCCCATCCCTCCTTTCATTTCCTTCATTCCCATCCTCCTTCCCACCCCTTCCTTCCTCCATCCATTCCTTCCCTCCCTTCTTTCCTTCATCCATTCCCTTCCCTCCCTTTTCTTCCTTCCTTCCCTCCCCTTCCTTCATTCCTTCCTACATCCATTTCCTTCCTTCCTCCATCCATTCCCTCCCTTTTCTTCCTTCCTCCATCCCTTCTATTCTTTCCTTCCTTCCCTCCCTTTCGCTCTCCCTCCCTCCCCTTCTTTCCTTCCTTCATTTTTCTTCATCCCTCCTTTTTCTTCCTTCCTTCATTCCTTCCTCCATTCATTTTCTTCTTTCCTTCCTTCCTCCATTCCCCCCTCCCTCTTCTTCCTTGCCTTCATTCCTTCCTCTTTTCCCTCCCTTCATTTTTTCCTTCCCTCCCTCCTCAACCTTCCAATCATTCCTTCCTTCTTTCCCCCTCCTTCAATCCTTCCTTCCTCTATCCCCTCCCTTTTCTTCATTCTTTCCTTCATCCATTTCCTTCCTTCCTCCATCCATTCCCTCCCTCCCTTCTCTTCCCTTCCTTTCTCTATCCATTCACATTTCTTCCTTCCCTTCCTTCATCCCTTGCTCCATCCATTCCCTCCCTCCCTTTTCTTCCTTCCTCCATCCCCTCCCTTCATTGTTTCCTCCCTCCCCTCCTTTCATTTCCTTCCTTACCCCTCTCCTCTTTTTATTTCCTTCCCTCCTCCCTCCCCTCCTTCATTCCCTCCCTTTCCTTCATTCCTTCCGCAATCCATGTCCTTCCTTCCTCCCTCCATCTATTCCCTCCCTTTTCTTCCTTCCTTCCTTTACCTTCATTACTTCATCGATCAATTTTCTTTCCTTCCTTCATCTTCTTCCTTCACTTCCTTCCTCCATTCCCTCCCTCCCTTCTCTCCTTCATTCCTTCCTCCATCCATTTCCTTCCTTTCTTCATACACTCCCACCCTCCCTTTTCTCCCTTCCTCCATCCCCTCCCTTCATTATTTCCTTCCTCTCCTTCCTTCCTCCCTCCATCCCTTCCTTCTTTCCTCCCTCCCCTCCTTTCATTTCCTTCCTTACCCCTCTCCTCTTTTTATTTCCTTCCCTCCTCCCTCCCCTCCTTCATTCCCTCCCTTTCCTTCATTCCTTCCGCAATCCATGTCCTTCCTTCCTCCCTCCATCTATTCCCTCCCTTTCTTCCTTTACCTTCATTACTTCATCGATCCATTTTCTTTCCTTCCTTCATCTTCTTCCTTCACTTCCTTCCTCCATCCCCTCCCTTCATTCTTTCCTCCCACCCCTCCTTCCTTCCTTCATTCATTCCCTCCCTCCTTTTTCCTTCCTTCCTTTCTTTCTATTTCTTCCTTCCCTCCTCCTCTTCCTTCCTGCCTCCCTTCCCTCCTTTCATTTCCTTCCTTCCTCCCCTCCTTCCTTCCCTCCCTTTCCTTCATTCATTCCCTCCCTTTTCTTCCTTACATTCGCTTCTCTTCCCTTCCTTCCTTTCTCTATCCATTCCCTTTTCTTTCCTTCCTCCCTTCCCTCCTCTTCCTTCCTGCCTCCATTGCCTCCTTTCATTTCCTTCCTTCCCTCCATCCATTTCCTTCCTTC